>NW_010201353.1:20992-32201 GCF_000695765.1 Mesitornis unicolor
AAAAAACACACCATTTCACATATTGAAAGTATTAGCTTAACCTGTGGAACGTAAGATTTTCCAACAAAACATAGCTGGAACCTTAAAACTTCCCTGAGAGGTGCCTTCATGCAAGTTACCCAAAGGAAAAGTCAAATCTTTGGTTTAAATAAAATGGAAGAAGAATTTGTGATGTTGAAGCATAGCTCCTACACCTCAGTTACATCACAGGATTAGCGGGGTGCTCTGGCCAGTGCAAGGGGCAACCAGTTAACCCCATGGTGGACTGTGCACACCTTATGGGTCTTAACAGGTGGGCCAGGAGGGCTGCTTTCACACAAACACACACCCTCCTCATCATTTGACCATCAGACCTAGCCAGCAATTACAACTGAAGCAGATAACCAAAGCTGTAAGTGCCAACACTGTGTCACAGTGGGTTTTGTTCTGCTTTTGGCTGTTTGTTTTTAAACCCTTAGTGTCTTCCAAGTTTCCTATTACAATGTTACCAGTTGGTGGGAGCTATCTGCAACCAGGCTGCTTTCTGGCAACCTCTTTTCAAGCCTGGCAGAAAATAAAGCTCTCGGTTCACTGCTTTCCTCCCCTCACAGATACAACCAATTACAAAATCAGAGTAAGAGTACTTACAGGAATTGGTGTAACTATCAGATAAACAGAGCCATAGCAATACACAGCTCTGCATCCCTCTTCACCTACAACCAGCGCCGCTACAGAATCATCACCTGTGAAACTAAGGGCAAAATAAGCTGCAAGCTTATTCACACACATATTGCTGTTCACTTATACAGACTCCTACATGTCTTCCCAACTCAGGTAGCAAAAGCCATCCATATATCACCAGGCAAATACCACATCATCTGGCAGGAGCAAGAAGGGAATACGCAGTCCTTATACAGCCATATGGCACCAAACACAATCCCCATACACACCCCTTGTTTCTGCACAGTTTTACAGAAGTATAGAAGATCAGCAGTACTCGCTTTCTTTGGGAGAAGGGGAAGGGTTCCTGAATACAAACCATTTTGCAAGACAAGCTTGATGCCAAGTAAACTACCTCTGAGGTCTGAGGATGTGCCTGGAGACAACAGCCAGACCCACTTCTTCTCTCTCTTGAACCTTCACCACTGCTACCTTGTGTAGCTTGTCTTCTGCTCTTTCACATCCCAGCCAGCAAAGCCTTGTTGAGCAAATCCTCAGGGGGTTCAGCTGCCAGGAGCACAAGGTGCTGCAGTTACTGTGTTTTTTCAGTTAGATTAGAAACATTTTATTTTCAATAAAGAAAGTAACATTTAAAATATTAAAGTCCCCCAGTATAACCCAGGAAGAGAGAACATTTCAAGTGTCCTTGTACCTTCCCACAAAAGCCAGAGGTAGGACCGTATTTCCCTGCCTCACTTGTGATCAGAGTATTGATAATGTTTGTGCCAATATTGCTCTCATCGCTCACAGAAAAACTGAGCACCAAATGTCAGCCTGAACTGGGAATCTGCCCTAGGAACAGGTACACTTCTATTGTTGAGCCACTGCTGACAAAAGCACACTGATAGGACACCAGAGGTACACTAGGACCCCAGTGACTGACAACCTGGCTCCAGGTTACACAGCCTTCCCCTCCCTCCCAATGCCTGTCAAGAGAAGGAATCAGTCCTACAGGTTCTACCTAAGCGTGGCTGGCTCCAGAAGGCGGCAGTAGCATGAACTTCAGTCTGGCGCAGGAGGATGCTGCAGGTTGGTGATCTGACCCGTGGCAGCTGAATGGAATAGGGAGGGCACAGGGAACAAGTAGGCCAAGTGACAATTACCAGCTCTTCCATCTGATGGCTCTGCTGCCTCTCACATGTCTTTCACTTTCATCTCTCTTTTGGGTCCCCGCAGAGCTATAGCCTCCTGGGGTTGTCATGCCTTACAAGACAATTTTTTCCACCTGATATTCACTGGGAGATGGGTAAATCTTTTTCTTACGAGTGCCAAACTAGGTACCATCCTGAGACTGCTGGAAAGGAAGGGAGCTTTCCCTAAGGCTGCAGTTCTAAAGCTCCTGTGGGTGGCTCTGCAGAACCCCTGGCTCCATTCCTGGCAATCCCATTCCCTGGTCCATCAGTCACAGCAGGCAGCTTCTTGTAGAAACAGTTCAACTACACAAACCCTTCTGCCAGCGAGGCAGTCCTTACACAATATGAAGTAAAAGCCATTTGCAAGCAGTAAGAAGAGTCAACACTCTCAAAGCCAACTCAACAACTAGTCCTGGAAGGACCATACTTCATATACTATCACTGAGAAATTAAAAGAATCATTGTTTTGGTGTGAAAGAATATTGGTGTACACATATCCTGCTCCTTGGTAGCAGTTAACTAACCAGAAGTAGGCAGCATTGCTCCTCTCCTTTCCAGCTCCTTGAAGATCTCACACACGGACAAATAAACATGGGAGTTGGGTTGGTTCCTGCAGCACTAAAACTTGTGCTCAACAAAGCAGCAGCAGAAGGATGCTTTTAAGAGATGGTAATGTCTGCATACAACTGGAAGTTCACTGGAAACACAGCTCAGGTTTGCAGAAACCCATAAAATACCAACACAAAAAGCGCTCCAACTCTCCCATCCCATCCCTGTTTTTTTGTGAGGGAAGAAAGGGACTCTTAGGGCATGACAAGGAAAACAGTTTTCTTGCAAGCAGGTTGTGTAATCCAAAGCCTCAACTGCTGTATTCAGAAGAGCTTTTCTTTAGGGAAAGGGAACCAGCACTAACCCTCTCTGAGGCTGGAGATCTCCAAGCCAAAGCTAGCCAGCAGGCAGAGATGATCAGATGAACAGAAAGGATTTGGTAAGCCATTTGCCATCAAGAGGACATCTTCAGAGAGAAGGGAAAGGCGGCCAAGCAGCTTCAGGGCTCCATCCTTGTACAGCCTTCGACCTGACAAAGACAACGGAAAGAAACATCAGCCAGAGACTGGTGCTGTAGATTAACTCTATGCGCTCACAGAGGGATGCTTGTCAATGCTTTCCTATTCTTTCCCTGACAAACGAAGACAGCCTGCACAGACACTGCATGCACCTTTGAGCCTAGATGTGAAAGCAGTGAGCATTCTATAATACTGCTGTTCAAGGGTTTCATATATTTGCAGCCACAGGAATCAAGTATACACTAAATTCACCAGGCAGCTGCTTACAGGAGAAGTTCCTTTCATGGTACAAAGTCGAAGCAATAGCTTCAGATTCTCCTCCAAGGATGAAATCATCTCTTCATTCCTAATCTCCTCCCCAGAGTTGATTCCAACATGATTCAAACCAGCTTAGAGACAGTTCTTGGATGCATTTATATCCAATCTTTCATCAACATAACTCCCATTTCAGGTAGCAGAGAGGTGGTGGCACTGTAAGAGTCACCACCTTGTAGGGTTACTGTGTGGTCTCAGTCAGAGCAGAAGTCCAAGCCTTGAAGCTAGGACCCAGCACTGCCAGCGATCAGGAATGTAAGTAAGATACTGCTACAAAAGAACAGAATCCATTCTGCTGCAGCTTTCTCAAAACAGCTTCAGTTTTTACACAGCAAAGATAAACAGTCTCTTCTCATGATACCTGAGCAAATGTTGCTTCCTCTTCATGCATTTCAAAGTCACACCAAAACAAGCTGCATTCTGGTATGCCTCACAGCCCTCTCCCAATGTTACAGGGATAAGCCTCACTGCCACACTTACCCATCCTGTTTCCATTCTCCACAGGCTCTGCCGAGTAGAAGATATAATCAACGGTAGCTCCGAGCCCCATGGGCATCGTTGTGACCTCCGGGCGTCCCCTGTGTGGCAAGAAGTGGCTGTAGACAGAGGTCAAGTTGAGGCCATGCTGGATAACGCCTGAAGACCTGAAAATAAACAGCCATTGTTTGCCAAGAGAGGAAAGAGAATGATGCAGTATTCAGTACTGCAGTCACAGCTGAAGGTGGATGTTTCCTTGCTGATGCAACTGTCCAAACTATTTCTACTTTGTGAACACATAAAAGACAGTCTTTCAAAATTATTCACTTACACCAAAGACAAAGCAGATTATGAACTTCCTTTGTCTCCAGTACCCAGTCCTGTCCATGCCCTCACCAACCCAATGCTGACAGAATAGCACTCAGCTGATGGGACAATGCTGGATGGATCTGGCTCTTCCAGATAGCCCTTCTTACTCTCTTCCACCCTCACATTTATTTCAGTCTTTACTTCAGCCAGATTTTCAGTGCTCAGGAAAATGAGACCAGGCTTGAAGAGCAGAGCCACTGAAGGTACACCAAATTACCTGGGGACAAATGGCTGGGGATCAGGGTCTTTCACCATGGCAGCAGGCTTGGGCCAGTGTGCAGGGCGGTCTGCAAAGGAGCAAAGAGATTCCAGCCAGACCTACATACATCATGGAACAGGCTGCTCATCCCGAGTCTGAGAAGCTTCTCCTGAGACCAAGCAAACCTTTTTGCCCAAGAAGAGCAGCTTCCAGTCACAGGCACCTTAAAGAAAAATATTCAAAGGAAACCGCAGCGCTAAGACTAACAGAAACATCCTGAGAGCAGATCAGTGCAAACAACTGAGAAGTCATATTGTGTCTGCTAAGGACATGTTTTTAAAGCATTTAATATTATCAAAGCTCAGGGTACTTCAGCTTTGCTCTCAAAGCAAGTTCCTTTGTCTTAGCCTACAGCTTACTCAAAGGGTGTCTAGAAAGGCCAAACAGAAATGGAGAGAACCAGCTATGCCACAAGGCCCAGAGGTGAGGCAGTGTCTACTGAGTACCAGCATTCAGAGACATCTATGTTGTGGCTATTGTGACATTACAGACTTCAGGTTTGTTTTTCCCACACCAAAAATCTTGAAGCAGAAGAAAAATATATATTTTTTTTTTTTCACTTTAAAAGAAACAGTCTCCGAAAGATGCTGACTCTCAGTGCATCTCAAGGAGCACAGTGCGTATGAAGGTGGTAAGACTGTACCCCTCTGAGCTCCCATAGAATCGGTTCGTAATCACACAACTACAGAAGGCACCCTTCTGCCTTCCCCTTTTCTCACCAGGCATTATCTCCACCTCACTTTTTCATCAAAATTGAGCTAGGAGAGTCACAAGCTGAAAAATCTCCCATTAATACCTGGTTTAGCATCTGTCACACCTTCCAAGAAGATCAGCTGCGGTGGTCGTTCACAGGCAATATCACAAAAGTGAAACTGGAGCAGGAAGTCCCGGCTGTACTTACGTCTGCCTGCAGGGAAAAATACGAGTTAAAAGAAGAAAATAACTGCAGTAAAGTCACATCTATAGGGAACATCTGCATATTCTTTAGACCTCTTGGACCTCTATAGTTTGAGAGAGGTTTTTCTGCCCAAACACTGTCATAACATGAGAATGGGAACCACTTAATAACCTAAATGTAGAACAGAACAGATGTGTAAATGTAGAAGAACAGAACACATATTTGTGCTCCAGGATAGTTATTGTTGTCCCTTTAGCTGATGCAACAGTCATAGTCAGCACCTTGATGAAATAAATTAAGAATGGCCCTTCTGAGACTCCACAAGTTCAAGGAGCTTTTAAGCCGATCAGTTTGTGTGCAACTCAAGGAAGTGTCTGCTGAAAAACGAAAAACAATTCAGGAGATCAGGTTGAATACAAGTCCTACGTTCAAGATTCCAACAAGAGCTATTTGGTGTAGGTTTGGTTTTTTTAATCCACTGTAAGGACAGTAAAGAACAGCCATGATTGATTGTAACTGGGCTCTTAGGAATGATTTCCTAATAGTGTGTGCAAACACTGCCCAAAACCACTCGCACAAACACCTGCAGCTGAAAGCTGTGGCTGCTGAACACGGTTTACAACTGCACAAAAGCACAAGTCTGGGAATATGAAACAGAGAGATACATAGAGCAATGGTTACTGGTAGGAAAACATTCAGCTTCTGATTTGAAAAATAAAATGGCAGAAATTAAGCTACAGCAATAGACTCCAGAAAGCTAAATTTAATTCATATACCAAAGAAATTGATAGAAGAAGAGAATCTTTGCTGAGTGCCTCATGCAACACATGTCCAAGCTACTCAGAGAGACAGCAAGGCCCACAGACTGTCCATCCTCAGCAAACTCACGTTCTCAGTGCACACCAGAGCTCACCTGGTTTCTTTGGCTTCTTTGGCTGGCACAGGGTGACATATTGGCAGCTGTCTGTTATGCCCAGGGAGCTCGGCCACAGCGGGGTCAGTAGTTTCCGTGAATACAACTGCTGGGAAAAGTTTTCCTGACCAGACACCTGCAAGGAGGCCAGAAACAGCAGAGGAAATATCAGCGACACAGAGCAGAACTACAGACGGTGTACATACATACACTTGCCAAGAACAAGACAGGAACATGCCCTCACAGAACAGCATGGACTAAGCTATGCAGAATAAGGTGGAGACATAATAAACCTTCAGCAGTGGGGAATGGATACAATTAGCTAGAAGTAACCTGACAAGATAGTTTGTAGACATCTATTATTGAACTGATGATTTAGCTTGAAAGCCAACAATGTATTTGATCATGGATACACAGTAACAGGTAACCACAAGCGAATCTAGCGTAGGTGCCCATTTCAAACTGTTACCAGATCAAACACTCACATAAAATGTCAGTAAGCCTTGGTGGACTTGTACTCCTCTACACTTCTAGACACACAGGCACAAAAACCCCATAGCAAGGGAGAACCCAGACCTGAAATTAAGTGGTCTATTATCACTGGCCTGCTGCAAGAGAAACCAAATGAGCAACGGTGGAAACCACATGCACACATTTTCCATGTCTTTCCGCAGCAGTGCCAGAGGCATTGGGGAAGACAGCTGAATAACTGAATTCAATACTCTGACTATTTCCTCACAAGAGAAGGAATGCAGCCATGCATTTCTCTAGCAGCCTGCAATAAAGAGCTACCCAATCCCAGTTCTGGCTGGCACCTACCTTCCAGGCTGGCATCCCCTGGTAGGAAAGTTCACCGTTCTGGATGAATTTGTAGAGTGGAGAGTCAGGTACAGAGTTCAGGTCTCCACACAAGATGACAGGATAGTAGCTGCCTTCAGTGGTTTTTGCAATCTTGTCAATCTCGGCTAGCAGCAAGGCCATCTGGGCCAGTTTGATATCTCCCCGCCGGGGATTGAACAACACATGAGTGTTGGCCACACAAAAAGGACTGACTGCCATCCCATCTAGGCCCTCTGGGAGCACAGGCTGCAGCAGCAGCACCAAGCCCACATTATCCCGATTGAGGATGTCCAGGCCAGGTCGGAAATATTCTATGGGGCTGAAGCTGATCAGCTGGAATCTGCTGTGCTTATAGCACACTGCACAGCCATCCGTCTTCGTCCCAGTTCTCCGTTTATAGCAGCACGCAAAGCCTGAAAAGAAACCATCACCTATTAAAAAGTATACCCTGTCACTGCCTCAAGCTGTCCCCACCAACTGGGGAGTTCAGCAACTCTGTGTAGCAGAAGAGGTTCCTGCTATATCTGGGTACAGCATTATACCCAATTCTGTTCCAATAATCACAGTTTATAATTTATCATTGAGGGTATTTTCTTTCTGCTTGTCCTTCTAGGACCCTCTGTTTTGTTATTCTGATCTGTCAACTCTGAGAAACATTGATTACAAAAGGAAGGGTAAAGGTCTAGGCAGGCAGTTCAGAAGTAGGGTCAGCAGCCACCCGACAAACAGGAAGAGCTCTCTCAAGACTGAGTGCTTTGAAGGTATTAAGCAGAAAGCACCCCTTGGCCAGTCCCATGAGCAGGAGGTACAGCAACACAAAAGCAGGACATACCCATCTCCTTGAACTTTGGTTCCAGCTGCTTCCAGTAATGGTTCTCTTGCACCTCCTGGAGACACAGAACCTGGAAGGAAGGCAAAGACCTCACTCGCCCCACCAGTATGTGTTAGTTATCTTGTTTTGGGGAAGGCAGAAAGCGGAAAAGTGCACTCACATACCAACCCTGCAACCAGAAAGGTCATCACTACAACTCTCTCCTGTACTTTCCAGATAGCAATAATTTTCTAGGTCACATTAGCTTATCTTTCAGCTTTCCAGTGATGAGGCAGATGATCCTTCATCACACACAGAGGACTCAAGCAACAGAGGAAGTCATTAAGTCCTCTTCTATGCAGGCTTCCCCTCCTGTGCTGCCTTATAAACCTGGTCCTTTCCTTCCCAGACAGACATTATCTCTTCTTCCTCTACTTCTGCTGTTTTAAAAAGTTAAGTCTTGGCATCAAAGCATGACTGGTTTCTACAGTAACACAATTAAAGCAATATATACACTAAAACCCCCATATGCACAATGCCTCAAACACTCTCAGAGGAAGCAGTGTTCAGTTACCAAGCAGGCAGCATCTTCCTAGGACTTCCTGTCACTCTTTTTTTTTTAATGCTGTTAGATCAAACAAGGAATTCATATTCTGGTGACACTGATGTGGGAAGGGCTCTGTCATACTCACATCAGGATCCCAGTGCTGGATCTCCTGCAGAAGGTTTGGAAGGCGATAGTTCCAGTTCAGGATGTCTGGATGACAGTGTAGATAGAGATCAAGGCCCTGCTCCACCAGGTCCTGGGCAAGGATGTTGTAAGACATGACTCGAAATTCAAAGAGAGGAGTGTTTTTCGAGACCTGCTCTAGCACACAGGGCTGGACAGAAAGATCCTCCCAGTCTCTCCATAAAATCTCTATATGCAAGACACAAAAAGCCAAATTACAGCCATGCTGGGTACCCTGCTGATACATTTGTTCCCCTGGAACACAGAAAATAGCCATTCTCATTCTCTAAGCCGGGGTGTTGTTGCCTCTGAGCAAACCCTCACCCACTCTGGTTTTCAGGTGCTCTTTTTGGATGCCTTTGGATAGTTGTCAATGGAGATGGCACAACAGAAGACCAGAGTCAAGCATACCAAAACACTTGACCAGCTTTTGGGTGCTGCTTATATTATAAAGCCAGCATTTGGGAACAGCTCCTGGGAAATGAATATATACTGATGTTTAGACCAGATGGTTTAAAGCACAGAGACTACTAGCTGTGAACAGCCCTCCCTCAGTAAAAACTCACTCCGTACCTTTCAGGAGCAGATCCCGTCAGTTCTGCATGGACAGATACAACCAACGTCTTACTGACAGCAGGCCCAGACACAATAACCTCACCACATTCACTACAAATGCAAAGCTCAAACTGAACATTACAGCTGTTACTACTGACCATGGTAGGGTACCTCTGTTGGGACAGGATAAAATTGTATCGCGTCCTGAATGGGCCAGGGTGAGGGCTCCACTGGCGCTGTCTCTGCACCATGTGCTAAACTCCAGGCCAGCACAGCTGGGTCTTCATTCTGGACGTCTACAGCAACAGTGGCACAGCCAGCTATCTGGTGATCTGTTTGTGGCACCACAGCTGCCCAAGGGGCACTGCCTGCTACAGCCACTGGTTCCTCCACCGATAATTTTGCCAGCTCAGTCTCTGTATGATCTTGCGGTTCTGAAGAAGCCAAGGCGTGTAGCTCTGTGAGCTGCTGACCAGCACACTGAGTGACTTCTGGAGCCAAATTCAGGTCACTGAGGCTAGTCATCAATAGCTCTGAACCTTCTAACCAGTCACTCGTGAGTGCAACTGATACTTTCCCCACTGCTGGAACACTCTCACCAGCTGGCAAATTCCCTGCTCCTTCCTCCAGCCACTGCTGGAGAAGGGCTTCTTGCTCTTCTGGGACCGAGCTTCTTCCTCTGGTCGCAGCAAAGGCACCTTCTATCTGGGTGGACGCGCTCTTCGCCAGAAGCACATTCTTTCGACAGGTAAAGAGAGCATCTGCCATTTAAAAACAAACAAAACCAACATAAGACAGATGGAAATCTTTTCTCACTCACTCGTTTCTTCTTCCTATGCATCTGCTGTAACTCTGTGCAATACAACCATTCAGTAGAGCAACCCAAACAAATTACTTCGCTGAAGAGAAAGTTACAGTTTGAATAACTTACCCTGCCTCTTCCTGAATGCTAGACCACAGTCCAATTCTAGTTACATTCGTCAAATGGGTACACTGAAACTGCACAAGATGGCAATGGCTTTGCCAACTCTAGGGAAGGCCATTCTAACTTATGCAATGCCACAGCCAGTCAGCCAAGCTAAAAGGCCTCGTGGAAACTATCAGTTCACAACAACACGTGTAAAGGCACAGTCTGTAGAAGTTAGCTGATGGGGTGCATGGGCTAAGAAGCCAAGCTCTTGCAGATGACCACCTGGAGCAAGTATCTTTCCAGGGATTGAGTAAGAAATAGTGCTCAGCTAAGAGGATCAAACATATCACAAGAAAGCGTTGTAGAAGAAAAACCCTTCTGTTATTCAGAGGCTAAAAACAAAGACACAGAGGGACCAATACGTGCCATTAAAAGCCTTATTAGAGAGAATACATGCACAGAACTAGTCTTGGTAAGAACTACAGACCACTTGATGACTGACATCTGCAGTAAAAAATTAACAAAAAACCCGCTGTTAATTTAACATTTGACTATACTAATACTGGTGGGGTAAAGCAGAAAAAGACAGGGACTCTTTTCACTTGCATCTATATAAAAGATGATGGCATTTACATTTTGCTACGAATTCTGCACAGACACTAGTCCCTACTATTGACTAGCAATTTCTGTTGTCTACAAATCACTTTACTGTATCCCTGTGACAGCCAGTCAGCCACAGCAGTAACACACAGGAGTCAGCAACATCCATACACGCTTTGACTGTATCTCTTGTGTCAAAGCTTTCTGTATGTGTCAGAACTGGGAGCTTTAAGAAATCATACTCCCCTCTTTAGTTTTGTAATTAAGCTCATGAACATGAGAAACACCAAGGTGATACTTTCGCACACCACTAGCCAGGCACGGCTGTTACAAGAGCCAATTACTACGGGACAGGGGCTGAATTTGAGATGAGCCAGCAAGCTCCTCACTATGGCCACAGTGGCTGCTACAGGCCTGGGGACAGGTTCAGGCAGGAGGGTGGCTTCACATCAGCACAGCCACCAGGGACTGTGGAGCTGCAAGCAGCAGGGACCGGGAAACCAAGTGCAATATTGACACTTGCAAAGCAAGAGTCCACCCACAAGTCACCCGCAGGTCCGTGGGGAGTCACCGACCTCCGAACAACCCACCTCCAAAGATGTCCACAGACCTGCAGCACAGGTGCAGGAGGCT
>NW_010201354.1:0-6018 GCF_000695765.1 Mesitornis unicolor
CCACCATGACCCAAATTTGTCCACCATGACCTAGGGTTGTCTACCACTACCAAGGTTTGTCCACCACGACCCAAGTTTGTCCACTACGACCGAGATTTGTCCACCACAACCCAGGTTTGTCCACCACGACCCAGGGCTGTCCACCACGACCCAGGTTTGTCCACCACAACCCACATCTGTCCACCACGACACAGGTTTGTCCACCACAATTACAGGAGCCCCAAGCAAAGAAGCACTTCCCTGTGTTTACCTGGCAAGTAGCTGTGAGCACAAGAGAGACGCATCACGACTGAGTAATTAGCCTCAGGACACTTCCAGCTATTAGCCAGAGCTCGTTTGTTTATTTTTAATCTCTCCTTTGGGTGACTTGTGCAAAGCAAACAACAGCTTAACCCTGGGAGTGCTGGGCAGGGCTGTTTGGAGATGGGCAGAGCATGCTCATGGCCAGGAAGGCTTCTGATGTTAATGAAAAGCTTTTAGCCCTGGCTGCCTCTCACAAATGCAGCGTTGCCTGTGTGGGTTCCCAGGTTGAGCACGGACCCCAGCTCCCACCCTGAGCCTGCACCATCCCTTACCACCACAGAACCAGTTATTTGCCTGGAAAAGCCCTTTGAGACCATTGAGTCCAACCATGCCCTGTCCACCACTGACCCAGACCTCTCAGCACCTCCTCTGTTGAACCCCTCCAGGGATGGGGACCCCAGCGCTGGCCTGGGCAGCAGCCCATGCCCCAGACCACTCTTAAAACGAATGCGTATTTTAATCCCAGCTAAATTAACTCTGCTGTAGACTGCAACCCTTCCCTGGACCACAAAATGTCCTTTTCAGAAACACGACCCAAACTCCACCTTCCAGAGATGGGTGTTGGAGGGGCTGCTGGAACAGGTTTTTCTCATTTTACTATGGCATTTTCAGCCCCTAAACATTCTGGGGGGGAAGCAGGAGTGTGGCTCTGGATTTTTTCACAGCCCTTTGAAAAGTTTGGGTTTTTGCTGCTGGTTTTCGTACCCAGCAGCTGCCCCTCCAGACCCAGGGGAGCTGCACGAAGTCAGCAAATTGCCCCCCTGGCACCAGGAGGGAGCTTGGGGGTCCCCATGGGACACCCCAGGTGACAGCGAGGCCCAAGTCCCCAAACACCTCCCTCTGCCAAGTTTACAGAGGGATCCCAGTGCCACCAGTGGTCCCATAGAGGGTTAGAGGGGATTATTGGAAAGAAGTTAATTACTGGGGGGGTGGAAAACAGGACTGAGGCCCTGTGGTCAGGTCTCTGCAATGACCGAGGGGACATGGGGACAGTCACCGCCTCCCCCCAGCGCCCGCAGCGCTGGCTGCAGTGAAGAAACTGATGCAAAATCCTCTTCATCGATTGCAAACTCGTTAATTGGCCCCTCGGCCACCAGCAATCAGTCCTCCTGGGCTCTGTGCTGTAATTACCACTCAGCTCGTTAGCACTAATTGGACCGCTTCCAGGAAGGGAGCCAGACGGAGGGGAAAAAAAAAAAAAGTTAAAATAAACAAAGTTCAACTGCTTTTAACTTAGATTTGTTTGAAAGCCCAGGAAGGAAAATGACTCAGAGGGGCCGAGAGATCTCAGGGTGGTGGGGGCACCTTGAGAGGTGCAGGACTTCGGCCACACAGCCCAAAATCTCAGCCCAGAGCAAAGGGATGGTGCAGCATCGCCTGTGGAGGGACCAGGATGTGCCCTTCTGCAGGCAGCATTGGGCCTGGTCCCAAGAGCAAGGCTCCGTCACGACATCCGGTGCCCAGTCATGATATGGGGGTGCTGGGGGATCCCAAACCCAGAGCCTGTTCCCATCCCCAGGGGGTTTCATGTGTTGGATGTGGTGGACAAAGCCGTGCTGAGGCCCACTTTGGTTCACAACGTACTCACGCTAAGCCTAGGCCTACTTTGGTTCACAACGCCTTGATTGCCCAGGCGTCTACACTGGGGATAGCGTTGGTGTCTCTGCTGATTCCTAGGCACAGCCTTGGTGACTCTCCTGGCTGCAGGGGATGTGGGGCAGCTCTTGCTCCCCAGCAAACCCCCCCCCATCTTGTGCTTCCCAAAACCCACGTCCTCTTCCCATCAGGACAGCACTGCCCTGGGTATGGACCCTGCTCAGCATCACCACGGTCCATGAACCACTGCACCATGCACCTTGCACCCTGGACCCTGCTCCCCCAGGGTTTGATGACCTGGAACTCCATCAGGAGTACAGTCAGAAGACAACCTGCCAAAGTGGGCTTGGCTGGGGAGGTCTTGCAGCCCCCATCTCAAGAAGAAACTTCTTCTCAGTGAGGGTGACAGAGCCCTGGCCCAGGCTGCCCAGAGAGGTTGTGGAGTCTCCTTCTCTGCAGACATTCAAAACCCGCCTGGACGCCTTCCTGTGTAACCTCATCTGGGTGTTCCTGCTCCAGCAGGGGGATTGGACTGGATGAGCTTTGGAGGTCCCTTCCAATCCCTAACGGTCTGGGATTCTGTGATTCTGTGATTCTGTAAGGGTCTGGAGCATCTCTCCTGTGGGGAAAGGTTGAGAGATCTGGGTTTGTTTGGCCTAAAGAAGGGAAGACTTGAGGAGATGTCATCAATGTTTATAATTACCTGAAGTCGGGTGCAAGGAAGATGGATCCAGGCTCTTTTCAATGGTCCCCAATGACTGTACCAGAGGCAATGGACACAAACTAAAACACTGGAGGTTTCATCTGAACTTAAGAAAACACTTATTTTACTGTAAGGGTGACCAAGCGCTAGCACAGGTAGGTGGGAGAGCTTGTAGAGTCTCCATCCCTGGAGATATTCAAAAGCCATCTGGTTACAGCCCTGGGCAGCCGGTTATACGGCCTCCTAAGCAGAAGAGGGGAGACAGGCTCTTCTTAAGCAAGGAGGATTGGACTAGGCAATCTCAAGTCCCTCCCAACCTCAATCATTCTTATTCTGTAAATAATGCTGCTTTCAAGAGACATTTAAATATAAGGAAAGACAGAAGCAACTATTTTTGACTGCCAAAACTTAATTCTGAAATCTGTGGTCTTTAAGCTCATGATCGGAAACTGTAGAACTTTTGCTATAGCCTCTTCACCATTATTTTCTTAGGTGAAGTACAAAATGAAAACAGACCAATATTTTATTATCCTGCCTTCCAAGTTGTACCACCTGAAACTTTTAGACGTTTGAATTTAAAATACGGAGTCACAGTACTGCTTAAGCCGATCATCTGAATGATAAAGGCCATAGGCTGCAGCTTTTGTGGGGAGCAGATGCAAAGAGCGGTGAGTAACGCACCGTACAAATCGCTAAACCTAGCTGCAGGTTCGGGAAGACAATGCCATTGAAAAATTGCACATTATTTGCTTCCAGTCAAGCCATTCCAAGCATCTTCAACACTATTCTTCAGCTTCTAGACTCCAACTTCTCTTCCCTCTCCATCGCTAGGTTTTGCCTTAATTTCTTCTGTTTTGATGATTCTGCAATGTCGTAAACCTTGATTGCTGAAAAACTCACTATGTCAAGCTGCTTTTCCTTGTCCCCTGTTGCTCTTAACCATGGGCAAACCAATCTGCTTTCCCCTTCCTGCTTCTTGCGTATGAGTGATGAGATCACCGAGGAAAGCTAACCTCACCCTCTTACTCAGTTCCTGCGTGTACCTGGAAAGATGTCCCTCTGATCAGTGTTTCAAGTCTGTAAGTATTGCTCCAAAAAATGGTTGCAGAATGTTTTGTGGTAGGAAAACGAAAGGAATTCTTAAAACTGTCTGAGCTGAATACTGCCAAGTGAAACTTTCCAGGAAAGAATCAGCACGAGGCAATGATGGTGAAATGTGAATGTTCAGAGGCCTGGCAAACCAAAAGAGATTGTTGTTGTTCTTCTCTTGGAGAAGATTTGACGAAGTCTGGGAAAAAAGTATACATAGCCACACTAAAGCCATCTTATCACAGGATCACAGCATCGCTTGGTTGGAAAAGCCCTCTGAGATCATCACGTCCAACCGCTCCTGTCTACCCCCTAAACCATATCCCTAAGTACCTCGTCTACCCGCTCTTTAAACACATCCAGGGATGGTGACTCCACCACCTCCCTGGGCAGCCTGTTCCAGCCTCTGACGACCCTCTCGGTAAAGAACTTCCTCCTTATCTCTGACCTGAACCTCCCTTGGCACAGCTTGGTGCCGTTTCCCCTTGTTCTATCCCCCATCACCTGGGAGCAGAGCCCAGCACCCACCTCTCTCCAAGCTCCCTTGAGGCAGTTGGAGGTGGTGATGAGGTCTCCCCTCAGCCTTCTCTTCTCCAGGCTATGTTTTATATAATGAAGATAAAAATACAAAGTATTTCTTAAAAGGAAAAATTTTGCACTATTTTTCCTTCTTTCAAGATGTTATTGCTGTTAGTTATAAATATTACTGCACCAAGAGTTCTGTGGCTGACTGGGGCCGAGCACTGAATGAAACCTCGCCAGACCATGAAAATATTCAGTAATGGAATTATTTACTTCATATATTCCCATTATCTTGCTGTTGTGTTTTCCACCACAGCACAGCTTGTTTTCATAGGAGATGAAGCACCGTACTCTAGGCCTAGGGTGTTATCAAATGTTAAAGATAATAATTATGAATATAATGTGTCCAATGGAACTAACTGTTTTCTTACTTTGTAGAAATAAGTGAGGCGTAGTAAGTGAGGAATTAGTAAATTTTTGGAATAAAAAGAGCACTGTGGAGTTGTGTTTTTAATGTTCTTAATTGGTTTAATTCTGTTTTCAAAACAGTCAAGTAAATTAGCATAGCAAATAAAGCATTCATTCCTACGTAAAAGCAGCTGTCTTTGTGGATTCTATCATAAGCTTCACTCCCAGAAGGAAGAAGAAGATTCTCTACTTGCTTATTGGTGTTTTTCGAAAAGACTCAGAGGGAACATTTTTTTCTGATTTCAAGTAAACGCATCCAGTCTTCCTCCCGTCTCTCTCTCCTTTTCTCATCTTCTCGGCTGTCACCTTTCACTATTGGCCCTGGAACAGCTCCGCCTTGAAGCACAAAAACACTGATATCCAACACAAGAAGGACATGGAGCTGTTGCAGTGGGTCCAGAGGAAGGCCGCAAAGATGATCAGAGCGCTGGAGCACTGCCTCTGCTAGGACCGACTGAGAGAGCTGGGGCTGTTTGGCCTGGAGAAGAGAAGGCTCCAGGAGGACCTTATTGCAGCCTTCCAGTTCCTGAAGGGGTCTTACATGAAAGTTGGGGAGGCACTTTTTGCAAGGGCAGGTAGCGATAGAACAAGGGGAAATGGTTTTAAGCTGGAATACGGTAGATTTAGACTGGATATTAGGAAGAAATTCTTTACTGTGAGGGTGGTGAGACACTAGAAAAGGTTGCCCAGGGAAGTTGTGGATGCCCCCTCTTGAAAGGGTTCAAGGCCAGGTTGGGCAGGGGTTTGGGCATGGCAGAGGTTGGACTGGATGAGCTTTAAGGTCCCTTCCAACCCAAACCATTCTCTGATTCTATAAAGAATAAGCAGAGCTCTCACCCATCGACCACAAAGGAAACACAGGAAATAGGCACAACCAACAAGTATAAAATAATACAAAGCGTGCTGCACGTAGGGCAGCGTTCTAGCACCCAACTCAGAGCAAAACATTAAGAAGGCACAATACAATATTGCAGTTGTCAACGACATGATTTAATCTGACCGTTTACATTTTCCAGCCGTTCTTGAGACTCTAAAAGCAAACAGCCTGAGGCCACCTTAGCTGAGCAAGCTGGAATACGAACTATACAGGTAAACTGATAATATCCTGTGGAGCCCCACATTGGGCGCAGATAAATCTGTCGTGGTTTAGGGCTGGGACGGCCACTAAATCCTGGACAGAGGCTCTCTATTAATCCGTCCCCCACCCCAGAGGGAAGAGAAAAGAGGATAAGGGAGAGTGACTTTAAGGGTTGGAAAATAAAAATTAGCAGGTTTAATAAAACAATAAAAAACAATGCCAACAATAATGTCAGGATGGTTGAAATCCCCCAGCAGGA
>NW_010201355.1:0-813 GCF_000695765.1 Mesitornis unicolor
GGGCTGCCTCTACCTGGGGAAGGTGAATCCCTTCAAATGTCATGCAGTACTCTTCAGAAGACATCATCTCGGCAAACATCTCCAGCAAGGTGTAGCGACTGTCGAAATCCATGTGCTGTTCAATGCTATCCTGCTGGCTCAGGGACAGCAGGACGTAGGTCCGGCTCCCTGCAACACCACCACAAACCCTTCAGGCCCCAGAAAGATAACCTTCACCCCATCCACCCTGCACGAGACAGACTTGCAGGCAAGAAATGGCTTTGCTGCTCAGTGTAACCTAGAACCGTGTTCTGCCCTTTCATCTGGATTGGCAACATTTTGCTCCAGTGAATAACACTGCATTTCTGCATTTTTTCCACCTTTAAAGCTGCAAGATTGCCCCAAAGCAGCAACCCCAAATAATGGACTCCAGAACAGGGTTACAGAGAAGAAAAAAATTATCTTTTAACCTGAAACAGCCCCTCATCTGCCCCACTGGAGAGCTAAATGAACTCGGACACTAGGACAGGGAAAATCAGATCTCTTGTGGGACACACCACCACTACCAACCTTCCAGGTGCACCCAAGCCTCAAGAGGCACTTCCAAGCCATGGCAGCTCCTCTCAAGTGAGAGGACTGGGTAAGGTCCAGGCCTCTAAGCACCAGAGCCTGAGGACAGGCTCCTTGCCAAGAACAGGGCAGAGCCTTTCCAATTGACAGAATGGAGCAAAGACACTCCAACACTCGGTCAAGCGCCTTGGAATAAGTCCTCTTAACAACTAATCAGCATCTCAGCTCAAGAGCCTGTCAGGGGAAAGAGCTCCCAAGTCTTGG
>NW_010201356.1:0-23854 GCF_000695765.1 Mesitornis unicolor
TTTATCAGCAGTCTTGGCTGACTGGGGAGGTTCCAGTTGACAGGAGACTGGCAACATAACACCTATCTACAAGAAAAGCTGGAAGGAAGACTCGGGGAACTACAGACCTGTCAGTCTCACCTCTGTGCCAGGGAAGGTGATGGAACAAATCATCCTGAGTGCCATCAGATGGCACATGCAGGACAACCAAGTGATCAGGCTGAGTCAGCATGGGTTCAGGAAGGGCAGGTCCTGCTTGACTGATCTTATCTCCTTTTATGACAATTTCTAAAGGGCAAGTGTCAGGAGGAAGGAGCCAGGCTCTTCTCAGTGACAGCCAATGACAGGACCAGGGGCAATGGGGGCAACCTGGAGCAGGCTGGGCACAGCTTGAACGGGCACACATTTTTCCAGGTGAAAAACTGGCTGGATGGCCTAACACAGAGAGTTGTGGTGAATGGAACTAAATCCAATTGGTGACCAGTCACAAGTGGTGTTCCTCAGGACTCAGTTTTGGGGCCAGTCCTGTTTAACATCTTTATCAATGATCTGGATGAGGGGATTGAGCGCCCCTCAGCAAGTTTGCAGATGACACCAAGTTGGGAGGGAGTGTTGATCTGCCTGAGAGTGGGAAGGCTCTGTAGAGGGACCTGGATAGGCTGAATCAATGGGCTGAGGCCATTTCTATGAGCTTCAACAAGGCCAAGTGCCGGGTCCTGCACTTTGGTCACAATAACCCCATGCAGTGCTACAGGCCTGGGGACAAGTGGCTGGAAAGCTGCCATGCAGAAAAGGACCTGGGGGTGTAGGTGGACAGCAGGATGACCATGAGCCAGCAATGTGCCCTTGCGGCCAAGAAGGCCAATGGCATCCTGGAGTGTATTTGAAGGGGTGTGGTGAGCAGGTTGAGAGAGGTTCTCCTTCCCCTCTACTCTGCCCTGGTAAGACAACATCTGGAATATTGTGTTCAGTTGTGGGCCCCTCAGTTCAAGAAGGACAGGGAATTCCTTAAAAGAGTCCAGCACAGAGCCGCAGAGATGACTGAGGGAGTGGAGCAGCTCCCTTATGAGGAGCGGCTGAGGGAGCTGGGTCTCTTTAGCTTGGAGAAGAGGAGACTGAGGGCTGACCTCATTAATGTTTATAAATATGTAAAGGGTGAGTGTCAAGAGGAAGGAGCCAGGCTCTCCTCTCTTACATCAAATGATAAGAAAAAAAGGCAATGGGAGCAAGCTGGAATATAGGAGGTTCAACCTGAACAGGAGGAAAAACTACTTTACTTTGAGGGTGGCAGAGCAGTGGACCAGACTGCCCAGAGAGGTTGTGAAGTCTCCTTCTCTGGAGACATTCAAAACCCACCTGGACGCTTTCCTGTGTGACCTAGTCTAGGTGATCCTGCTCTGGCAGGGGATTGGACTGGATGATCTTTCAATGACCCCTCCAACTCCTAACATTCTGTGATTCTGTGATTCTTTGATACCTGAGTTAGTCATGCTGGATCAGGATCTCAGGGCCTCTCAAGTAGTCCTCTGCACTGGCCATTTTGCTAACATTGTGGAAGGACGTATGCCAGCCTTAAATATGAAGTCAGGTTTTAACAAACAAGCAGTTTAGCACTTCTGACAGACATAACACCCTTACTCCTAGTATCACTTGCTCACAGTGTTGCCTGTTATGATCCCATCTGTTTAAAATCCAAAGCGGACTAAGCAATCCCATCGCCTCCAAACAAGAAATATTAAAAATGGCTGAAAGTGACTGATTTATCTTGTAAGTACTTACTTTATATGACAGACTTAACGACTCTGAAGGAACTGTTATGAACCATCTTGACATAAATACATTTAAGAAGTGCGCTTTACTATACATGAATTCAATAGACTGTGTAATTACAGGATATGGGGTAAATAGTACATGTTTTTAAAATTAGTATGCATGCCAAAACACATGTTTACCTTAAAGAATGTAGAAGCTTTGATGCAGCTATTTTAATTCATCAGGTAAATAGCACACGTTTCCTAAATGCTGCACAAATGTATATTATTATGCAATATGTGTGTTATTATATAATAGACTACAGTGGCTTTGAAAAAGATAAACTATTGTGTTGTATCAATACTTCTAAAAATCAATGACATCATATTTTACTCCCCTATGTTGGGGATAATATAATAAAAAGTAAAACCGAGAAAGTAACAAAGGCAGTTCTAGATTACAATAATTAAATCTTCCACTCCTGTGACTGCCCAAGCAATAATTAGAATTTTCATTTTCAACTTCCATAATTTCAGAGCATTTTCAGGTGGGACAGAAAATTCTGCTCACTATAGTAGAGAAGGGAGAAAGAGCTATAATTTTGCATATTACTGATGTTCTTTTTCTTTCTGATGGAGTGAAAGAATAGAATTTACTTAGTCTTGGCATCAAATTTTCTTTTGCAAGTATTCTTTGCTATGATACCTATTCTTTCTTATACTTGTATGCTGTTTGTGTTGGAAGTATCAGAGTTATTGTGCTGGCTGTGGGCTACACAGAACTGAAATAGTATTTGAAGATGTAAATATGAAATGCACTAGGACAAACAGGAAGGGTTTCAGGAAAATTAACAAAAGCAATGAAAGGATTGAAAAGAAATGGCTTATTAGAAGAGATAAAAGAGCCCAAAATTTAAAAATTTGTTCTGAGGGTATGAGGGTATTCATTAGGACCAAAAGAACCAAGGTGAAAGATTCTTTTCCCTGTCTCTCATACCTTGCAACCTTACCAAAATATCTATGCTCACAAAACCTAGGGAATGATGGTATAAAATCATGGATCTACACTAGTATGAGAGAAAAGGAGGAGACAAGACTGAAGCTGAAAACCTAAAGCAGTCATCCAATCTCAGCAGTCACGGATATAAAATAGAGTTAGAGATCCTTCACACCTCTTTATGGATCAGTCATTCCTCCTCTTTCACTATGTTAAAGGCATCACTTGCCTCTAATAATCCCTGCCCCACACAGTTATCCTGTGCCCACATTGCCAAGCAGCCAACCTAACCCTCTCATTCCCTGAGAGTCAGGAGCCACAACACCTACCTGTACACCACCATCCTCCAGTGCCACAAAAGCAGCAACCAATAAAAGGAGTGTAGGGATAATCCTGTTGGGCTATTCCAGCTCAGATATGGGAATCTGGTCCTGCTGGTGGTGGTTTTGATTTTTCCTTTCCCCTGCGGAATAATGTCCCCCCATAAGCTTCTTGTATCACCCTTGTTTCTTCCAAAAACCTGGGTGAATGAAGTAGCACAAACAGTTCAGTATCAATCCACATGGGCCACAAGTTAATTTACACAGTTCAAGTTATGTTCAATACCTGAATAAGTTATATTCAGTACCTGAATAAGTGATCCCAGATACTCTGCTAAAAAGAGTTTAGTTTAAAAGTCACAAAGTTGCTCACACTGTACTGAAGACTGTACTTACAGACTCCCATAGCTTCAGAGCTATAGGAAATTCATACCTCTCAGACTTCCACTATTAAGGGGGAGTGCAACAGTCATCTACTGTTGAAGTGATACCATACAAAGTCTTATTTACCTATATATAATTTTTTTTATTTCTTTATTTTTCTTTTCTTTACTAGCTCTGTGCTCGCGAAAGTATGGAAACAAAATATGATTGCAGGAATTCTGGATAAATCAGGGTTCACTCCACTCACAGGAATTTCTATTTCTAGAGCTGATAGAGAGAAAAAGATGAAAGAATCTATCCAGCACTATCCTGTTCATTTCTTTAAGTCATAACAATCTCCCTTTGAAAGGATCTAGACTAGTGAATTTGCTGCTCAGGAGCACTATCATTACGATGTTGACAGTAGGTGACAATTTTAGCAGAAGTTCCAAGAGTACACAGAATATGAACACCACTCTGGACAGGGTCTGAATTTCATTTCTGGATAACTTGATTTCTGTTTTCTAAACTATAGTGAAGTGACACTTGCTTCATGAATGACATCCTTATATTTCCATTTTGAGGTAGAGAGTCAGGCATGAGCCAATGTATTCAGCATATTACTAAAGGAGGATAAATTCAGAGGTACTTACATTTTAATTAATATGACATTCAGGAGCAAACTGGGAAATGGAACAATTTACATAGGTTATTAATTAAAAAAAAAATTACCTAATTATATCATTCTCAGGTTGAAAATTCTCACTTGTGTGACATATCTAAATTGTCCCAAATTAACAGAATGAGGCATTTTAGTCAACACAGATGGGAGAAATATTTTCAGGAGAGTTCTCACCGTTTTTATTTCTTATACTGATTTCATAGTAGTTACAAAACTGTGGTTGATTGGGAAAACTATTTTGCTCCATTCTTGAGAGATTCCTCTCATCGTATTATTGAATTATCAATGTCACTGCCTTCTACCCAGTGGTTTCACAGTTACGAGTATAACTAGACCCAAAGTTTTACTTTCATCCAAGTCAACTTCAGCTTCAGGGACTAAATTTGTTAACAAATATTTTTACCCTGGGGATAAAGACACTGTATTTCATATTTTAATGTTTCTAATACGAGGGTTGAAATCTTAAGAACAATCACCAAAAATGTTCTTCCCAGAGGAGCCCAGGAAACTAGTGAACAATTTTTACTAGTGAACAAAGTATTTTGAACTAAAAACCTTCTTTGGCTCTCCCAGTATGTATATGTATATTTCAGTGAATCTGAAAAGAGAAGCCCATTTATTGTGTTTATATATGTGGAAGATTTTTTTTTATATTTTCACATTTATTCTTATTTAGAGAAATATTTATCTCTTCAACTTGCACAAAGAGGGTATCCAATGAAAATACAACATATCTTTGCAGACAGCAATTCCCTTGCTTGCAGGAATTCTTTGGTAGTATAGCCCGAGTGACGGAAAAAAGCAGTTTGTTATGAGTGCTGAATTGCTTTCTCTTTTCACATGTAGTAGCACTTAAGTGTCATGTTAAGCCCGAGGCAGGAAAGACTTTAAATGACCTGTTCTGACTGGATTTGTGTTTACTGTACTTTTTTCAAAACACAGTTCAGGATCCCTTCCCTTATCAGTACCTAAAGTCTAACAGCTTGCAGACTCAAATTTCCCCTTCCAGGCAATGCTGGATTTGTCTTTTGTTTTTCACAACAATGTCATTAATTCTGCAGCTTGGATTTCTGCCTTGTGTTACCTAGTGTCACCCTCTAGGCTAGGAATCAGCATTTTTCAGCTCCCAGAAATTGCCCAAAAGGCTGCTAGAAGCATTGCACATTGATACACATCTTTCTAACTGTTTGCATCGGGAATTCTGACAGAGAAGTTATAGAAGTACTCTCCGAGGGACTAAACCAGTGAACAATCAAGCAGTGCCTGTAGAGGGTGATTGCCTTTGGCGTTCCTGACTACAGGTGTGACATGCAGGGTTTACTCATTCAAACCTTCAGTAAAACCATATGGCAGAAGAGCCTTACAAATACAATGAATGTCAGAAAATCTCCCACTGGTGTTCAACACTGCTGCTCTCCCCAGTCACTCACTGTGTTCTGTTCCAGTTTTCCTTCATCCAGGCTGCATCTTGTGCTTCTTTCAACCCTGTCTTAGACCTGGAACAACCAGAAAATGCTGTACCATCCACAATTCTTTGTAAAGATAAACTTCCCAGAACAGAATTATACAACCCTCCCTCATTCTTTCTGCCATGTCCTTTAAACATCTTGTGGGTTTGTGTTTGCATTGTCACTTCACAGCCTGTATGTTGTAAATGCCTGAAGAAAAAAGCTTTATGTTGTCTCATTTCATGATACATATGGTTCTAGGTACCCTGGAAATGTTAATGACATACCAACATGTGCCATGCTTGTTGGAGAGTAAAGTGCAGAAGATTAAAGGCATTGGCTTTTTTTTACTTCTGTAGTGGTAACTATCTTAGATCAGCATACATACATGCAGTTTGTACATGCAGTTTGGTTTCTTGCTGGCCATCACCAAAGGCCTCAGTGACTTCAACTTCCCTTCATGACAAGAGAAAGGACAATAACTCCATAGAGTTTGATATAATTTCTAAGCAATGGACTGTGGGTGTCATAGGAGCTCTCTGAAAGATTCACCTTCCCAATGTTAACTAACTCCAAAGGAGCTCAAAATTGGCCATTCCTCAAGTGTACCTTCCCCTTGTGTTTTTGCTTCTTCATGTTATCCCTGTATTGCACATTCTTCAGGGAAGATACAAGGGCTGTAAATCAAGGCTTGGAAGGATGTGTGAATTATAGAGGTGGAATCTAATGGAAAATTCATGGACTGAAGGACATGCTAGACAAGAGAAGCTCAGCAGGAGGAAAATGCAGGTTTCTCAGGAGCTTTGCTGATTGCAGCTTGTGTAAAACTAGTGCAAGTGTGTGTACAGGGTCTGCTGACCATTCTCTTACAGTACGGTGAGATCCAAAGGTATGTAGGTGTCCAGTAAGAATGAGCATCTATCTTCAAGAGTGGAAGAAAAACAGGTATACCATAAGTGGGACTTTCCAAGACTCAATTTGTCTCTTCTGGAATGTGTTGCCTCTGGATGAATCAAGCATGAAGATTTGTAGTGCTACAATAATGAAGAATACACTAGCAGTTGAACTTCAGGCTGATTTCCTTGATTAGGCAAAGGACATCTATAATAAAAACATGGGTTAATTAAGTTCATAATGATATATTTTATTTGTAGTCATGTAGAAAAGAAAAGAAAAGAAAAGAAAAGAAAAGAAAAAAAAAGAAAAGAAAAGAAAAGAAAAGAAAAGAAAAGAAAAGAAAAGAAAAAAGAAAAGAAAAGAAAAAAGAAAAGAAAAAATAAAAATTAAAATAATATTTTTAAAATATTTTTAAAATCATTAATTAATCACAAAATATGTAAGGCTGTCTGAATCACACTATGACATTTGAATCGTATCTCAGTTTCAATGCTGTTCATTGAAAATTTGTTCTCCCTTTTGAATAAAAAATAGATTTTCAGATTATCCTAGGAATCGAATAGTGTGCCTTTAAAAAAAACAAACACAAACAAACAAACAAACAAACAAAAAACCCTATAAGCAAAACTAATAATAGGGAAATGCTTAGAATATTTAATTTCTTCCTAGCATTGTAAGATATTTGAGCAGTATGTTGTCAATAATGCAAATAATTTTAATAATATTATGTCATCAAATGACAAACCAAAAAGCAAACTTTTAAATCAAGGATCATGAACACTGCAATTCTGAAAACTTGAGAAAATTAGATTATTGTGTAAATCCTCCTTTGTATAACTCCTAAAAATTAAATTAGGAACACAAAAAATATCAAGATGAGTAGGTAGCATTAAAAGTAGCTTTAAATTAATTCTATTTTCCTAACTGCTGTAATATAGGAGAGGAAAATATTTCAAACTAATTTCATGGTTTTTAAACCTACCAGTCTGTAGCAGTCTTCCATTTAAGTTGAATACCTGCATTCTTCCCAGTGAAAATGTTATAGCATTATTTAAGTTATAGCATAAGATAAAATAAGTTATTACCTTAAAGAAAGAAAAAAAAATAAGTTAACATACCATTTGACTGACTTGGAAAAGTGTCAGAAGCATGTAAGAAAAGCCTCCTATCAAATAAATTACTTCTGAGGTTCAAAATATATTTAGAAGAAACAATATAAGATTACACTCTAAAATAAAGATGTTTCATTTAGGATAAAATCTTGAAATATTTACCTGTATGTTTACCTTAAAATTTTGAAAATAATTCCAGGCTTTGATATATATAAAGGAGAGTAAGCACACACCTTTGGATGATTAGCTGATCTGTTACAGAAGTAGTGAAGAATGAACTAAATATAAACTCCGATTTTTGTACCTTCCTTTTTGCTGGTGTTAAAGACAAAATTGCAGGAATTTATAAAGTACTATGTATTTTTAAAAATACATGCCAAATGTTGCAGGTCAATGAGATCAAATTTTGAAAAAGATGAGAATATCACTGTCATTCTGGTATCATTCCCTGCTGTTTTGCTTTCTGCAAAGAGGTGGAAGAAAACATGTCAGAACAAATCAATCTACTGAGGCTCAGTTGCAGTATGGATTCATTCTTAAAAAGCACTGTCAGACTTCCTAGGAAGATTACTTTCTTCCATTTGTATGATATAACTCACCAGGGGTGAAGAAAAGACCAAAAAAAGCCACAAAAAACCCCTAACAAACCCCCAACCTGGTGCAGCTTTAAGTCATCGTAGCACTACTCCCTGTGTTACAATGATATTGTTCCATTGCTGTCAAAGTTACATTACTGTAAACCTATGGAAATACAAAGATGAATATGGTTATTTTTCTGTTATATATATATATATTTATTTCTGTACATATAAAGTACCTGATGTCTATGTCATACTACTCTTAGTCTCTCCTCTCTACTAGCAATAAGTTTAAAAAGTGTAAAAGGAGTTGCAGAATATAAACGAAGTTTCAAATCTCAGCTTTCTCCATCTTTTTATTTGTGGGAAATGGTTTATGGGAGCTTTTGATCTTCACTATGAACGTCAACTACTGTTTACTTCTTAGACTTGGGTTTTTACCCCCTCCATATGTTTCCAATTCATTGCAGATCATGCTTTGTTTCCAGAAGTCTTTAGATACTCAATGCTTACTTTTACAAAGCGAGGTCATTCTATATTGTCTTCTTGGTCTTTTATCAACAGAGCAATGTTAATCCCTCTGTAAGACTTAGTAGCATAGAGGATTTTTAAACAGTAGCATATTAATCCAACCAAAACGTGCTTGCTTTTGTATGCTGAGTGTCCATATTCCCTTTATTAGACAACTCATCTGAAATATGTTTTGCTTCGAGTTCAACAAGAAGATCTCTTTTGTTTCAGTTCACTTCTATTCATATACTTATTTTCAGCTGAGCTACACAGTCACAATCAGAAAATTAGTTATTGGTTTGAAAGGAATAAGGTAAAGGAAAGAGAAGGACAGCCATTTAATTCCTTTTCTATAGCTAACTTGCATGGTCTCCTTCAGTTTAAAACTTTTTTCCTTGTATTTTAGAGATACAATTCAGTGACAGAAGTCAATATACATTTAATGTCTTAAAACAGTTGGATGACATTCCTGCCAGCCAAGTCACCTGTATTTTCATAATTTTTCCAGCACAAAATGTAAAAAAAAAAGAAACTGTGGATATTTTATTTAAAAATGCTATAGAGAGATAGGTTCATAAAGGACATGCATGAGTATCCTAAAGAATATGTACAACAGAAATGAGAAAACACGAAAGCACCAAACCACAAATATCCCCTCTAAAATACGCCTAAATGAGACTTGTATTCCAGTATTTTCAGAAGCCTTATTTCTTTACAATGAGGCCAATCTAAAATCTGAGGTTCCCCCAGAATTTAGATGCTTAGAGTTGGAACTTGAATTTTTCTGTGTTGTATCTTCTAAACCATAGAATCATTGCACCTGAATCTCTATTAACTAAATGTAAGAAAAATTAAAAACCAGCACTGTTTGTTCTTTCCTTGAGCAGCCTCCCTACAGCCCACAGTTTCAGTAAGCAGAATCTGGCTCTGCAGGTACAGAAGCTCAGTTCAGTAGAGCCTCACACAGGTTTTCCACTTCAAATGGTAAAAGCAGCTGCTATTTATTTTAAAAATGCTGCAGTGCAACTCATTCAATGAAAAAAAATTTGGATGCACATTCCAGCTAAACACATTCTAAAAATGGGGGAGTGTTAAAATTGCAGTGGTACAGAATATTCTTAATTTTAAGTATGGACTTCCCTACATGGAAAAAGAAAATCTGAATGCCTGATTGACAGGCATCTACTTATCTTCAGTACAAACTAAGTACAAATTTAAGGCTTCTTATAGATTTATATCCATTGCTGAACTGGGAGATGACTACCATGAGTTACTCCAGTTGTGATTCTACTCTCCGCAATGTCATAGCATCCTGTTCTTCAGGTCTAACATAAAAGAAATGTCTTGCAATAGGAAACAAAACACACAATCAAACTCAACTCAATTACCCTTCTTCTGGTTTCCCTCAGTTTTACTGTTAACGCTTCTTTGGATTAAGTCGTGTTGCTAATGGACTTTTGTGTTATATGTGATCATAAGTGCAATACTAAGGAAATAAGTAGTACATAAAAATCTACTTTAAGGTTATGACTACCTTTCTCAACTGCACTGAGACTTCACAAATTTTATGCAGAAACCTACTTTTTCAAGCAAGCTGAGAAAACTTCTAGTTACTCTGAGGAAAATGTAGATAAATGTTAAAGACATTTCAGTTTTTAACGACGAGAACAGAAAGGTAAAAAAGCACTCTTAATGGCTTAAATCAAGTAGGAGAATTCAGAAGTATAAAATATTACTTCCAAACAAAATCAATGATCATTTAATATTGAAAGGGTTTTAAAAATATTATACTTACAATAATTAAAAGCAGAACGTGAAAAAGATAATATTTATCAGAAACATTTTCATTCTTATACAGATTATCTCTGGTCATGAAACAGTGCTGGAAAGTGAAGTTCTTTGTTTCATGAAAAGCAGTCTGTTTCAAAGCAAAATTAGTGCCTTCTCTGTCCTACTATTGACCTCAACTTTGACCTGGCTGGACCACCCTTACTAGTAAGGGAGGTAATAAAGTCCCCAGGCTGACTCAGCCCTAGGTCTCAGTTAAGCAGAAACTATCAATCATGTGAAATTAAATGTACCGGTTTTGTGATGTAGACATTTACTAGGAACTGAACTGAGATCACCAAACACTATTCATTTACATTTCCAAGGAATACTTAAATGAACATCAAGACATTAAAGTAACATTTCTGAAATTTTTAACAATTGCTGGATTATACAGTACTCTAATTTAAGAAATTAGTTACATTATATTGTCTTGAAATTTAGTGTTTATAAGTTAAAAAAGAATATGTTTTGCTTTAAAACAAGTTTTATTATCCTGTATGCAATAAGAAAATATAACTTTTACAAGAGAAATTCAATCATTAATTATTTGTATTATTTATATTTAAATTAGTATGAAAAATTGAAGCAAAATAAAATTCAAAATATTATGAAAAATGAATACTTTTAACATTCAATCTTTGAAACTTCTAATGCTTAGATTCCAAGTATGATACAGAAAAATACAGCAGGCTATTCCCACATCACCTAACATGATTTAATTCAGCCTTGATTTTTTGCCCATCAAAAACTCTCAGAGAGCTGAAAAGCTCTCTAGAAGTCAAGAAGTGGAGGAATGCTTTCTTAATATTATTAACGTACTACTTGGAAGTCCCCCAGTGATGCAGATCCTATTGCTTTCAGTACTACTTAATGTTTGAGACCTTGTCCATCTCAAAGAGTTTATCTTTCCACATGGAAAATAAAACCTACAAAGTGAGGGGGCTGGGAAAAGGAAACAAGGAAAGGGAAATATGGATTACCTTTCAGATGACATTGCCTCCCCTGTGAGAGGCTGTTATAAAATGGTTTGCTGTGAGACGGCACTGGTTAGCCTGTGTTTAAAACAGACATGCTGACGTGCCTGGACACATCATACTCTTTCTGCACTGGCAGGTCAGTGGAGAAGGACTGGGAGAAGCCTTTGGTCTTTTGAAGGGAAGCCCTGACTACATAGTATATTTGCTTTTGCTGGCAGAGAACATCTCACAGGTCTGCTCTGCTGGGCAGAGTTGGAGGAAGAGAAGGAACACCGTTTCTTCCATCCTGCCTCAGGATCTGGCCATAGTCTGTTTCCATACATTCATTGGTCAGGGAAACAGTTCCTGTAGCTTAGCTTCTCAGCCAGAAAGTCTATAAACAGATTTAAATAAACGCTCAGTTTCTGAAAGTAAAGTAGCCCCACTATCCACTGTGGGGTCATGACCTCTACGTTGGGAATCAGCGATACCAAAGATATCTTGTGTCAGTCCCATGTGGCTCAGTACTGCTGAAGGCTTCTGTCTTATTATTCTCACACCTCCAGTGGAGAGATGGATGAGTTCCCTAATATTGATTGACATGCCTCATTTCACTGCTAGGTTTCCTAAATTCTATTTGCAGAGAAGTTTCAAATAGTTGAAGTACAGAAGTGGCTGCATGGAAGGATTCCTTCTCAAGGGAGCCATGTAGGAGATGTATTTTTCACCACGTATGATACAAAGTTTTATTAATGATGGAAATCAGATCATTCTCTCTCTACCCTAAAAACAACTGACTTGAACCCATGCTGTTCTATATAATCCTACAAAAACTGTTTTTCCTCAAGCTTTGATTCATCTTTAAGTTTAATTAAAAAAAATGATCAAACAACCCTTCATCAATACCTAAAATTTCCCATTTAACATTTTCAGGTATTCAAACCAAAAGACTAATATTACAACATAGTTTCTTTCTTTCTGGGTGAAGTAGGCTGCTGTTGAGTTTAAGCAGTGTGTGATTTGGCAGCCAAAAGACTGATGCCATCAGGAGCTTTTCAAACTTGTTTGCAGCGAAATAAAGATGATACCCCTTTGGCAGGCTGCCTTTCTGACAGAATGAATGAGCAACTTGATTTCAGGGCTTGGTCAGATTTGTTGCACTTCATTCTGTACATTCTAATACTCTGCTGACACTAGAAAAATAGTTTTATAAATTCCTAGTTGTTGAAACATATTCAACTCTGTTAACTCCATTGACAGTCAATATTCCAGTACCATTATCCTCCTGGTTTTCCTTAATACTTGGCCTTCTGATTAGTGCTGCTGTGACTAAGCTGATATCAAGTCAGTTAAAGCAACAGTAGTGGTAATAATGGAAAGCATTGAATTTTACTAATTTAATTCCTTTTTAACATTTTCTGTGCATAATTTTGTATACTCTTTAAAAGCAAGACAAACCCCTAAACAGATTGATTGCACAGCCCTATACTGCCAGCTCTATGCTTCGTAAGTAAGGCTGGAAAACTCAGATCCACAAGGCCAATTATGGACTTAGTTTGACTGGGTAGGTCTGTCCAGATGTGATCATGTTGCAGGACTGGGGACTATTTGTTTTATTAACTGATGCTGGTGGGAAGTAGGAAAGGAGATTAAAATCCTTCCGATCACAATACAGCAAAGCTGTATCCAATCCACACTATAGGCAGACTTAAATCTCTCAGATTAAGGGAGTAACTAGCAAGCTTGCAGATGAAGACACAAATCTTGATAGCTAGAAATCTTGATTTCATTTCACACTGTAAGCCTGAACCACTATCTCAGAACCTTGTCTAGCCTTTATAATTAATTTTTCTCTTTCCTTTTGATTTCTTCTTATAGTTTGCCTCCACCTGCTCACAATCCAGATATTCCACATATCTTTATGGCTCTGATCTTCATCCCAGTACTGCATAACTGAAATAGACAGATAAGTGGGAATGTATTATGCCCTAATACATGAATGGTAAATACATCTGCTAAAGACAGGAAGTATTGGTATCTCAGTCAGAAACTGAAGTTCTAAAACTGAGTATTTTGAAACTGCACATCAAGATTAATGGTAATTATCATGGTTAATTCTTAATTGTTCCTGTATGACAACCTAAGGAAAGTTGTTTGTTTGAGTTTGGCGGTGAGAAGGGAGAGGAATCAGTGCTTGAATGGTGTCCCTACACCTTTCAACTGAATCAAGAAGTGATACATATAATCAATTTATTGTCTTCTAAGTTATTTCTACACTTTATATAAAATTATAAAGAAATAAAGTTGTGTTCATAAAGTTGATAATGTATAATTTATATTTGAAAAGTTTATTCTAGACCTGAGTTATAGTCTTCCATTGTTCATATTCTCATTTGCAAATCCCAGTTCTTCAGCTGTCTCAGAGAAAATGAAACTACTAGCAGAAGACAATAGACAGGTAGATAGATAGATAAATGTGACTGATGTGGATATGCCTTTACAGGAACATACATTTCATTCATATGACCTCACTACAATCAACAGTAAAGACTCTTTGCAGCCCTCCCCCTTCCCCATTGATTTCAATAAGGAATAGCATTATAAAATTCTATATTATTCTGCCCTGTAGTCCCTCTTCACCCTGCTCAGGTGCAGTGCCTACACATTCGTACAGCAGAACTCAATGTAAACAAAGGGTAACTTTTCTTTATGATATACCTAAGGGCATTCAGTGTTTCATAGGTCCAATATCATAAAAAGCTTGACTTTCAGAGAGAAAGATAGAATGTTCATCAGAATCATGCCATTGATATATGTGCAAGTCATCAGGTGCAATCTGCAAGCTTGGACTAACTCCTTATTAAAGGTAAAAAAAATAATAAAAAATAAAATAAATTTTAAAACATCAGGCAATCTATTTTCAAGCATTTTCTGCTTCACCACTGTTCTATATATTGGAGTGAAAAGTGTCACCCATTGCATATACCATATACATTCAATGTACTCGTCAGGTCTTTCTTCTCAGGGAACAATGGGAAAAATACCACAATAGGAACCCTTCTACAGTAAAACTATACTCAATAACATCAAGTTGAGATACCACACTTTCACTGCTTTTATTTTCCTCCATGCTTACTAATGTAATAACACTAGGAATTACAGAACTCACACGTTATGGAGCAAGATTGAAAAGCTCTGGGTATATGTGAATTAATCTTCTTTTATCATGATAGACTAGCATATTAAAAATGGTCCCACTTGTATAACTACTGAAAATTGCTTTTGGAATTCAGTCAAGTAAAAGAGGTTCAAAAATTCTTTTTGAAAACTGCATGAGAACAGAAAATATGAAATGCATGCAAAGTATCACAAGAAAGATATTTCAAATGTATTTTGAGTACCAGGAATAGATTCTGTGTCAAAGAAGATGCAGCAAAGAAAATCTGGTACCACACTATATCTAAATGGGTGGTTAGCAACTTATCTAGTAAAATAAATATATGTGGCAAATGACACATACCTATTTAATGACACTTTGAGTTCATGTGAAGTTTGGCTGTGTAATGAAAGTCTTATCTCTTGCCTCCACTGTTATTGCACAGATTTAAACTGCTGTCTCAGAGGCAGTTTTACTATCTTTTTCAATCTCTCTCATAAAAGTGAGACTTGATTTGCTCAGCATGAGAACAGATCAATAAAAGCTGAGTTATACAGCAGATTAGATCACTAACTCAGAGATCAAAGATGTTAAATACAAGTTGTATAGGAACAATTAGATCAAAAGTTCAGTTCAAATTTACTGTACTTATTTGTTATAAAGCTCAAAAGAAATATCATCCTGACTCCTGAAAAGCCAAAGGCACAATTTCTAATGATATAATAAGATTATTATAAGGTTTGATTACTGTAGGTAATTTTCCTCATTATTATACCAGAAATCTATTTGCATCTAATCTTGTAGATTCTAAAAATTTATTCAAACTAAAAGGTAATTTGTGCTCAACAAAGAAGAAAGACCAATTAGTTCTGAAATATCTTTTAGGTACTGACAATATCCTGAACAAGGATCTCTAGACTTCCATATATGTTAAACACACCTTTTCTAAACAAGGTGTCTATTTTTTAAAATTGTGTCCTATTCAACAAGGAGGTCTTAGTATTTATTAATATGTTATTATTTCAAAGCTAGTTAGATCTTAGTTTAATTTACTTAAATGAATAAAGTTCGCAAGCAGTTAATTAATGGAGAAGTTACTGTTACAATGTAGAAAGCAAATTCATCCATAGCTTACACAAGTGCAACAGATGCTGTGTTACCTATACCATAATTCATGTCAGCAGATGTTTTGGATTCAACAGCTCCATTTATCTATATCACAGAGGTACACATTTTTTTAAATTACTCACATTGTAATAGTAATTTTAGTTTAAAGATTTGTTACAGTATTGTAGCATAGAAGCTGATTCTTTTCTTCATAAACATACATAATTTCAACTCATGCTAATATAAGGTTCAGTTAGAGCAGAACAGCTCTTTTTGTTTCTAGTACAGTGTAATACTATTCCTACGTGAAAAATGGAAAAGAAAAACCCCAATACCTTTCTTCTTTTCTTGGTGGTGGTTGCCAATTTTTTAAAAAATAAGTAGCTGTGTCAGAAAATTCTCTAAAGATTTAAAGCATGTGATTCAAATACTGATTCTGACTACTACTGTCAGAAAGTGCAGGAAAACGATAATTTTTAAAAAATAAACCTTGGCTATCTAACCGCAAATATAATGATCACTAGAAGGCAGGATCCTGATCCTGATCTGCAGTTTCCTTTGTCACACAATTATACTGCAGAAGTTTAAAAAGTAGAACTCAAGCATCATGCTTTTTGAGCCTTTAAAATTCTTAGACGTGGTGTAGGCAAAAAACACATTAACAGAAACAGTAGTTTATAATAGTCACTTTAAGATAAGGAATTTATGTATTTGTTCTTTTCTGTAATTATTATTAGTCAGCTGGTTGACTTATATTGACATATTTCAGTTGCTCAATATAAAAATTAGAAAGATGGCATTTTCTCAGTAGTCACAAGTTTCATGATTTGTACTAGTTAATTGCTACCACACTAAATATAACAGATACTATTCAGTTTATGAGTTAAACCATAGAAAAGTCATTCCTTGGATTGCTTTGTTTGACTCTTGTAAATTATTGTTTCACTTTCCATATTCTTTTTAGGTTTTGCCTACTGTTGTTCACTTTCAGAAGTACATAGGAATGAAGGCATTTAATGGGCCCACTCCTAGAAAGAATTTTCTGATGTAAAGGGAAAAAAATGGTATATATGGCAGATGATGAATGCCAGGGCACAACTGAAAACAAATTAATTTCTGAATGCCTTACATTTGTCTGTTTTTTGAAAACTACATTTGATTTATTTAATTCCTGTGTATTCTCAATTTGGCATGAAACAATCCTCCCCACTAACCCCCCTTTCTCCAAGATAATTAATAATGGAGATACTCTTTGAATTCACTTGCATGGTATATGTCCATTCTACTGCAGCCCTCATGGTGTGTTAAGGTCACCAAGAAAATGTTGAGTGCCTCTCATGGGAAGACTGTATCCTCTCTCTTACAAGTGCTAGTCTGACTACTGTTTTTAGAGAAGCAAAGAAATCATCAGAGGATTATGCCAGTCTTTCAGTTAGTGACCATCTTTCACTGTTTCAGCATTTTCAAGTAAATCTTCTAATAGCAAAAATTAAGCTGGCTATTGTCTCCTTGGTTTTGTCCACACTCTGCTTTGATCAGGATAGGGCACAGACATACATCAAGCTGATAAGCTTGATTGATTTCTTCCTGTTGGTAGATGAAGATTCAATGTCTATTCTGTAATTCTTAGACATATCAGTTGTTTTCGATACTGTAAATCACATCCTCCTGATGGCTGGATGCCCTAAAAGGATGGGACAGAGTTGTTTTTTCATAATCTGAGAAAACTTGTTTAAGACTGAGTTTTATGATAGATTTTGGGGAAGTGTCTTGTAGAATGGTGGAGACAATTATATATTGAAAAAGCATATCCAAAATAAAGCAACTCAGGATAAATTCAAGAATAAAACAGCATCTGAGTCAGTTTTCTACTGTCTGCATCTGTCCAGAAGGTTGTTGAATGTTCCACTGGAAATTATTTCTAAAAATGGACCTTGCCTTTGCTGCTTAGGGTTTTCTGCCTTCAAAGAACTTAAATACCATCTATATGGAGCTGCAACTTCAAATTTTGTAGAATAGGACAGTGTAACACCTAGAAAACTATTGAGAGAGGTAGAAAGTATAGAAAACTCAATGCTTCTTAATCTACATGAGTAGCCCATACTAATGGGCTAGATGGAATACAATGCAGCACATTTGTTTCCTCAACTAATCAGGGAAGTAAAACTTTTGTATACTTTTATCACCAGCAAGATTTCTGAGAGTTATAATACCCAGGTTTTGCTGCACCGTGCTCAGTTAAAGCTACCTATTCTAACAAAGATTTCCTTTCTCCAGCCAAGAAATACGTAGGGTCAGTTCTCAATTTCATCAGTATACTGACCATGTAGTATCCCAGTTATACAAATAAACCCATCTCACAAAACAATTTTGGCCCTTGGAAGACTGTTTAGTCATCATCAGTTCAACAACTGGAGAATATTATGTTCATAATAAACTTGTTTGGGTCTGTTTCCCAGTGACAGAGGGAACAGGAGACTGATCTGCTAGTTGAACATCTGTGACAGTGGTTATAATTCTTCTGAGGATTAATCAAATTGTACTTACTTAATGATCAATTATGATAATTACATTAAAGCTAATTTTTATTTAAATATTTGTATTTTCATTGAAATAAGTAGAATTTTGTTTAAAAAGTTAGGATGCAAGAATTATCACCAAATCATAGTAAACAGAAGATGAAGGTACACAGGCATCTACAAAATACCAGCAGAATGCAAAAACTGAGATTATCCTTATAGTCTTCTCTGCAGAAGAAATTTTCTACTGAAGTGTTTCCAGGTTTTTTTACCCAGGTAGAGGATAGTGACATTTCACAGTTTCGCTGACTAGATAAAAGTGAGAGATGGTGGTAGTAGGTATGGTAGTAGGGAGAATATTCATTTAATTAATAATGAATTCCAAGGAGGTTATTGTCTCCAAAAAACAGTTAGTGGCAGGGCTGTGGGGATCCCCAGTTCCTCTGCCAGAACGCTGAATGCTCTTAATTGAACCCAGTGTGCTGCAAGCAGTTGAAGGGAAACAACAGCCATGCTAGAAAAGATACTATGATTAGTTTTCTAGAAGCCTTGTGCAAAAGAAATGGAAACGCAAACTCTAAGGTACTTTGTCAATTTATTATATAACACATTCCATACATTAGAAATGAATTGCTGAAAATGCATCTTGCATTGATAAAAGAAACTGAAACTGATGCAGCTTGTGTAGAGAAATAAGAATCAAAATAATTATCTACAAAACAAATTGTCATAAGTGTACACAAATAAGGTCATTGAATATTGGGCTAATTGTTGTGAAAGAGAAGTTCATACTAAATGTTATATTGCCAAATGTAGAGAATTTAGTTATGTAATTAGAACTGACAGAAAATGACTGAACTAATTAAACTAGAGCTCTGTAAGCAATTTACCTCATTAATTGTTTTACAGCTCTACATCTGCATCAAAGTTATTTTGTGTTTAGTTTAAATAATAATAATAAAGGGGAAATCAAGGTTAATTGGCTTTTTAATAATGAGTATCTCAATTAAAATTATCCTATCTACAGAAAAGACATCTCTGTAAATAATTACAACATGTTCTTTATTTATTCTGCCGTTTGAAGAACAGAATGAAAACAAATTAGATCGATTACTTCAGTGTAAGTTCCATCGTGTATTGATGGAAGCATACTGTCCACATTTGTTATTAACATCTTATCACCTCAATAATTGTTATTAGTGTGGAAGTCTGTTCTCATGCAAATATTTATAAAGACAGCTGTGTCATTCTGGGTGAATATACCACTGGATGGAAGAAAAATCCACTGTCCCTGCATGAACACTAGATTAAAATGGTAAAAGATAAGGTTATACATGTGCAGAACAACTTTCCAAACGTGTTTAAACAGATGAGTTCACTGTCTCTTGATTTTGTAACTTAACCATGACAGTTGTCAGAAATGTTTCGGGTCAAATACAGAATGAACACTTTGATATCTTCACATTTTCTGTGAAAAACAATGCTTGCTTTCCAGTATCTTCTGTTTGGCCATGGATCATAGACAGTAATGTGGACATAAGGCAGATGCTCTGCTTTACCTGTCAGATACAGAGAAACATACCTCATCAATTTGCCAAGTAGATTTCCTTTGCTTCATACAGCTAACATGAAACTGGGGGAGGGAATCATAGTTCAGATATAAAAAAATGAACTCAGATTTCCATTCATGTCATATCTGCTAGGTGGCTGATAATTCGTTTTCTATGCTTTTTTCCCTCTACTGTTGTATCTTACAAAGGTACTCCTCAAGCCTTTTTCTAAATACAACTGTGGGAATGGGGATGGAGGAGGGAATCTTAAATTTCTCTTTTTCATTCAATAATTTCTCACTCCATAAAGTGCAGTAAGTAGTTCAATACACAAAAACTAATGAAAAAAGTAATCCTACATCATCTGTCTTTCCAGTTTGCTGGCAATTCCTCTCATAATTTTTAAAATTTTTGTTACATGATCTTGCTCTTTTAAGTCAGGAGTACATCTTCATATACGTACAAAGCAACATTAGGACACTACTGTAGTTGCAGCTAAACATTGGTAAGAAACCAAATATCTATAAATGCCTTGGCTAAAAGTCCAGTTTAATAGGGATCTTCATTTATAGCATTTGTTCAGACATATTCCTCTCAAGATCAGAAGAAAAAGGACATGGGAAATGAGGACTTATGGATTTCAATTTTTCTTTCCACTCATCATTTCTGTTCTGTCAAATGCCAAATTTCTGGCATTTTCTTAAAACAAATTTTCCTTCATTACAAACACAAAACATAGCAGTGATTTAAATGATGTTTAATATACTGTATGTAAACAAATGTCATGTTCTCTGTTAATGGAAGAACAGCTCTATGTGTGAAAACAAAACATAGGCAGGCATTTTTAAAAAAAGAATATAATGAGCTACCACCTGCAGTCACTCATAAGCTAGTAAATCTGTGCTTGCTTTTTAAGGATGCTGCTTTATAGACCTAACTGGAGTGAGAAAAATGAAAGGATTTAATGTGCTAAAGAGTCTTTGAGCTCTGTTCACTATTTGAAAAGGCTTGTTTCAAGGCAACAAGCAGCAGAAGTATCCAAAGAAACCTCTCTTAAAAAACAAAAAATTATAGATTTCAAAGACACCTATAACTATTTTTTTATTTGACACAGGTAGTCATTGTTTTATTTTTTTAAAAATCCATTAAAAATAGGAAATAACTGTGCATTCAACAATCCTTTTAACGTTGTGGCACTGTAATCTACTTCCATAGAAGAGAAAAAATAGAAAGGGCATAAATGCAGCTATTTTGAAGAAGACATTCAGACCAGATCTTCCAGAAATGTTGAAAACCTCCTGAGTGGCAGCCCTACATTTAAGTGTATTGACTGCACCCCCAAGCTCAGCATTATTCACAGATTTGCTGAGGGTGCATTTTCTCTCCTCCTCCAGGTCATTGATAAATGTGTTAAAGTAGATAGGTGCTAGAATAGAGCCTGGCACTCCACTGCCACTGGCCTCCAAGGAGTGTAGAAACAGTTAACCCCTGCCCTGGAGCCCAATGAACCAGTGAGTTATTCACGTCAGATCATCCACCTGTCTGAATACAAGTTTTATTAGAAATCACACTAAAACAAGGCGACTTCTGAAGAAACCAGATAGACATGTATGTTAATCAGGAAGATTAATATAAAGAGCTTGAACTGAATTGCAAACAATTTCTAACTCCCATCTCCATTAAGAGGCAGGTCCTTTTCGCCATTGTTCTCACAGTTCAGCAACTTTGATCAATGTTCTGCACTGCAAAGGAATAAGTGTGTGTATATATATATGCCACATATAACACCTAATGCAACAAATAATTTACATAGATATATATATATATATAATTTGTCTTTCATCCACTTTCAGAGTTTGACTTTGATTTTTGATTCTGTTAGAAAACTTTCCCCACATGTCTTTTACTGTGATCCCAACCTCTGTCCTGGAAGTCTTTCCCTTTTCCTTACCCTAAATGTACCTAGAGAGGTGTGATTATTCACTTTATTTTACAATCAATAACTGCTTAACAGCTTTCCATAATATCTTCATGCAAATAAGGGCAAAATTCCTTGAATAACTATTGTGATGAATTCCAGGTGATGTGTCTAGACTTTAATTTGTGTTTGGAAAATGAAAGTAATGTTAATGGCAAGTTAAGTGTTCTGTTTCCTCATTGAGCTTAGATTTGTTCCTAGAAAGACTACTGTGAGGCCTAACTTTGTGATTTATTCAGTATTTAGCTTCTGGCATGATTCAGAAAACAGAGGATGAACATGTAATCCTTCCTGTTCATTATTAATTACTGCTAGTAAAGAAAAATACTATAATTAGTGAAAACTCCAGAGCAAGGTACTGTTTCACTGAGCGGCAGGACTGATTCCAGGAATATCTGAAAGAAAATGCAATATCTGGCCAGCTGTCTACTTTCCCAGCTGAGTGAGAACGAAATCCTGGGGAAAGCTTGCAATTGCCTTTTCCTCTCACTGTTCCGCCACACCAAGTATTTTGGGAGCACTATAAGGATGATCTCTCTCTAGGCAGGCTGATGGCAAGAGAAAGTCTCTTCTGCTTAATGAAATTCCTATTGCTTAATGTAATTCCTATCACCTAATGAATACTTGAAAAGAAAGGTAGTTTCTAACGTTGAGGCACTATAGTACTCAGCTGCCTGACGAGTGTCTAACATCATGTACTCCACTTAGGGAGGAAACTCAGCAGCAGCAAAGTTTCTGTTTTCCAGTATCTATTTTTGTAAAAGTAAACTGCTCTTGAAGCCATGCTCCCAGATTCCACTGAACAGCTCTCAAAGGCAAGGTAAAATCTTACATTATATCTGATATAATAATTATGAACCCAACTGGAATATAACAGAATTATTTCCTAGCTCTGTGAATACTAGTCATGGTTATTAACATAGCAATGCCAAGTTTGGTTTTGCAGCTTTTATTGTTTCTGAATCAGAAATTGATAGTACTGTTGGTGATCTGCACAATGGGAAGAGCTTTGTGCTATATGGTTACATTGTGAGAAACTGAGGCAGGGTTTACACCAATAAATATGGTTTAGCAGCCTTAAGGGTGAAGCACCAAATGAAATTTCTGAATATTTCTCAAGAATCATTCTTTCAATGGGTTGCCCTGGGCTTTTGAGTAATGTGAATGCCTTTCTTCTGTGGCAGAGCTGGATCTGTGGAGTAGTGTGTGCTTTTCTTTTCCCACAGAAAGAGGTCATTAGTATGTTTTGTGTATTTTAAGTAGGTATACTGAAGAGATTAAATTTGGTTTTGAAACTTGCATATCTCTGACTTTTTAATGTCAATGCAATGTTATAACTAATCTACAAATTATAAAGACAGTAAACTGTTTGTTTTTCTTGTCAAATTACTTGTTGATAAATATCTGTGATAAGACTAAAATACAAAAGCCTAGGACTGAGATGTTTCCTTTGGTTGGGCAAAAAGATCTTAAGAAATCCTGAAGAATAACATTGCTATTCTTCACCAGCAGTCACCAAGAACAAAAGCAATTCTTGTGAAAAGAAAATAAAGGCCAAAGTGAGATTGTGTAGTCACTATCACACAAATGCATCCACATGCACATTTCATTACATAAAAACCTTATAGTAGAAGTACATGAATAATGGCAGGACATAAAAACAAATGCTGGGTGGCAAATGCAATGCAAGTTTTTTCCTCATTTGTTTTCTAAAGCAGCACTTTCTTTTGTTGGAGAAAAGCAAGGCCTGCTCCCCCCATCCCTTTCACAGTAGGGATCTCTTCATCTTGCCATCACCTACAGTTCTGTGACTTCTCACTGATGAATCTGCAGAGATTTTAATTCACTGTGAATGGGGGGAGATGCTATTGCTGGAACCCACATTTTTAGTGAGAGATACTTTCCACACCCTGAAGCTGTTAGGTGTGAGCAATCTCTGGTGTAAAAATGCTCACAGCTACATCCAAAAATTTTATATTAAAAGCGTTTCTCAAAAAGAATATGAGGCTTAGGTAGTCTAATTTTAAACTGAAATCTGTGTTCACGTACAGTGAAATTTAAATTATATAAATGCTCTTTTACACACCTACATACAAAAACAATAATCTATTATCTTTCCC
>NW_010201356.1:23885-25667 GCF_000695765.1 Mesitornis unicolor
ACTAGGAAGCAAAGAATTTGATATGTGACCTTAATGATCAGTGTCATGTCAAATCAAAACAGACAAAGCTAAAATTATGTCTCTATTTCTTCAGTTTTCTTGTCATATTTTATGAGATGTTCATCTCTTAAGTTATTCATTATACCAAAAATGTAACTGAGAGAAATTATGAATATGTTACAAATTAAAACGTATCAGCTGTGCTTGTCTGCTTCATTGACATCTGTTCATTAGTGTCAGTATGCAGAAAAAAAAATGCTGTCATATTAAATCTTGGTGCTACCTAATTAAAATCAAAGACATTTTCAATTGGCTTGAGGCGAAACAGGTTCTAGACCTCAGCAGAGTATAACCTATGTAAATAGGAAGAAATCTGCATTTTCAAGGATTTGAAGTATTGGTTCCCTTTGACTGGAGAGGGATTCCACTTCTAACAGGTTTCTTTGTAAGTTCAGTGTGGAAACAAATGTGCTTTTTGAACTTTACAATGCTAGTATCTATTCATATTAAAGCATAGGAAATTTTCTGAAGACATACTTTGGAAAATCAATTCCAAGAGTTTGCTCTATAGAAATTTAAAAATAACACTAAAAAAATTGCCAGTTCTATAAACAAAGCAATGACTATACCTAACCGTGTCTTGTGTTTAAGAATAAGCAGTTTCTTTGGATAGTATTTGCCAATAGGGATAGGTAGTAGTATAAAAGAATCATTCTCTAACAGCAGGTTCAGTAGAACTGGTGGCATTTGCTCATATACCAGCAGGATAAAGAGTGTCTAAGGACATCCTAGGAGCTGGAATGCAAACCTCCGCATTTCCAAACTCTTCAAGAGATTCCAAATTCACTGTTGGCCTTGGCCAGCTGGCACTCTCCCAGACAAGATACAGGTTGGGCTACTCCAGGAACCACTATAAATATCTAAATGTTGCCTTGCATATGGTCATCTTATGTTAGCGAACTGAAGAGTCAACAAAGATAGACGTGAGCTCTTCTGTGTTCACACTGTTTCTGCATAAGTGCAGCCTATGTTCTGCTTCAGTTGTACAAGTGGATTGCTCTTAAGGCAATACAAAGTGAAAATGCTTTGAACAGAAAGCATCAGACTTTGCTAGTCTTCTCCCTAAGACTCTCTGTTCTTTGACTGCATTGGCAGTATGGGCTACAGACCAGTCACAGACATGGTGTGGTACCCCAGCAGATCAGTGTGCTGGTGACATGCTGTTATCAAAGACTAAATTTTAATCAAGTAAATATCCAGTTTAAAAATAAATAGCGTGAAAAATTATTAAGAAAGGAAGGACACATTAAGTTGTTGTCTCTGCCTGAAAATATATGAAAAGCATCCAAGTTCGTAACCTGTTGGCTATGCTGTAGGTGAATTAATTACTTTCTATCACATTGAGACTATGGACTCCATTGAACAGTGTATTGGTCATTGTGACAAAAAAAAAAAAACAAACAACGAAGTGGATGCCAAATTACAATGTCTAATAATGTATGCATTTCAGAATGAAGGGGAGAAACTTGGTTCCAGACAGATTCTGAGCTCTGTTTATACATTTTAAATTAAACAGCTCAAAAGACATGAGCAACTTTGAAGTGCAATAGCATAGTGTTAGAACATACTTAATATGATTGTGAAGATAAGCTACCTCTATATCTTGATGCTCTGCAAGAGCTATGTTTCTTATTGAGTATGAAGAAGCCTGTACTACTGAATTCAAGCTCACCTTGCCCTAATCTCCTGAGCTATGACTTCCTAATACCAGAATTTATATAT
>NW_010201357.1:0-4628 GCF_000695765.1 Mesitornis unicolor
GTCAACTGCACCACCCAGCTTGGTGTCATCATTTTGATGAAAAATACATGTTCCAAATTTGTAACAAATTCAAAGCTCGAATAGGAAATATCTATTTACAATGAGCTACTAATACTACTTATTCTCAGCAAAAAGTCTTACTTACCATGTGCAAAAGTTCTCCTAAAAGGATAGTTGCTCTAACAGATACATGATCATCACTACTTGTGATCACTTCAACCAGACCCTTCAAAAAAGTTAAAAGATTATTACATTTAATGTATAAATACTTAATTTTAATGTTTATAGAAAAAAAAGTAGCAAGCATCTATTTAAAGTTCAAGACGTTAGTTACCTCTAGAAGTCCATTAGTAATAAAAGCTGAAAGCACTAAAGCCAAATAATTATCCATGAGATCAGGCCTAAGGAGAAAAAAGTATGGAAGTAGTTTAGAAAGTACAATTCTTATTGTGTCTGCGAGAAAACAACAAATATTTTTGTTAACAACAAGAGAACACTAAGCCAAGAGTTTAGACTGAGTTTGCAAAATGGTCACCTTGACCTGGCTCGATGTGGTAGTATAGTTTTAGCTTCAGCAGCTACAAAGCCATCAGAAAGCCTCCAGCAGTCCTGAAACCTGCTTGGATCTATAACAAGAAAATACGGACAATGTTAATTATAACAGTGGTTTTCACAGTATTATTTAATAGGTGTCAGTACATAAATAAAAGTTCTTATTAACTGTAATTTCAGGTTTAAAATTATAGAAAATTTTGTCAGAAGGGTTTTCTAACAAGTTATCTAATTCATACTCCTGCGCAAAGCAAGGCTAACTTCAAAGCTAGGACAAAGATCTCCTTTAAGTATCAACCAAAATAATGAAACTTCTAATTCATCAACACATTAAAATTGTTTAACAGAAAATATCATAAACAGTTAAAATTCTGAACTGTACATCTATATGTCACAAAGTAGCAAGTTTGCAACAAAGAATAATTTATTTACTTATAGGTGCAGAACAAGAATTAAGCTTGATTATACAGCTGCATGACATAGACATTTATAATCAGAGTTTGAAGAAGAGAACTGCTGGAACATTCAAGACTGAGACTTGCTCCTTTTGGGCTCATACTTTTGCACTGCGAGACAAAGCAGAAGATACCCTTGGGTTTACAAAGGATTATTTCTAAAGATAAAAGACTAACTCTGCTAAATATATAGACATGAAAACACATACACTTGCCCTAGGAAAAGTAAAAGTCTGCTGAAGTGCAGTGGAGATAGCTAGTAGATACACAGTATATAGAAAAGACCCTTTTTCATATCTTCTCTAACATTCACCAACACTTCTACATTAATAATGCTTCTAACACTTCAAAGTAGTCTAATTTGTAGTAATGTATTTACACAGTCTTTTGTGCAAATGCTCCACTACTGCTTTTGTATGAAACATACAACTGATATATAGTAAGGATGTCAGAAGAAAGTTAGACTTCTAGTAGCTTGATCAACACTGAACAGTTGATAAAAAGTTTTAAACAGGACTTCAGAACACCCAATGAATCCAGTGATGAAACAGTTAAGACTGACATAATTTACAATACAGAGGAAACAGTGAAGGGTTCAAATTTGTAGAAGAGCTTAATAGAAAGAATTTTTATGTGAACCAGTACTAAAATACTCACCTACACTGAGAAGTGCCTCAATAAATTCTTCTACAACAACAGGGAGAGGAAGGCGAAATATATCATAAAGAACCTCAAGCAGACCTTGCTATGAAAAAAAAAAGGCAGAAATTTTATAATTTATAAGAAATAGTCTTTTTGCTCACTATTAATACTGAAGTTGAGTTGGTGTCTTTCTTTCAGGGTTTCTTTTAGGATAACATGCTTATTTTTCATAATCTGAATGAATCTGGAGAAGAGAAGGGAAGGGACTTGCTTACTTTAGAAGTATGCCTGACTGTCATTATGAATTCTACAGAAGCTCTAGCTACTTGGATTACAGTTTTTTAGAACAGTTACTACTGTCACCATCAACTTCTTCACTTTGCAGGTAATTGGGAAGAAACATTTTTATTTCTCTCAGATTCAATGCTTTAAACTCATAACTGCAGCTACTGTGAATTTGCTTTGTCTTGTGGCCAGAGTAAAAATTAATTTATGTACTTCTCTTTCCTCCATACCCTCCTCTCAGACATACAGGGTGTGATTCCATTTTCATTTTATGTGTAAGGAGCTGAGACAGAAAAAGCAAGCATCTTGCTTAAGGTCACACAGGAATTTTATAATGGAATTATAGACTTAGACTTGGGGAATCAAATAAATTCGAGGCTAGTAGTCTCATAATTGGAGTCTGTGTTTAAACCACTAAACTGATAAAACTGTTAAAATTTTAAATATTAATTAAAACATCCAATATTATCCCTATAGCAGTACTAAATATTTACCACCTACCCGTATTTCCATATTTGGTATACAGAGTACCCCAATAAGAGACCGAATCCCAGAATTTCCAGGTTTGCACAGACTGATAATACCTAGAAAACATTAAATACATAATAATATTCCATCATCAAACAAAATAAAAGCATTAGACACACTGTTAAATTTGATTTCCAGTTTGAGTACACACAGATGATAAAAATTACTAATCATAAACATTTTTTACTTTTATAATGTCCTCTCCTTTCTAATCAATGTTTAACAAAGCTTTCTAATCACAAAACTGTTTCTTCATTGAAAACTATAGCTATTTTTACCCTTTCTACTCTGAACAGTATTCTCAAATTATCTGCAAAACCAGATTGAATCATAGAATAGTTTGGGTTGGAAGAGACCTTTAAAGTTCATCTAATCCACCCCCCCTGCAGTGAGCAGAGACATCCTCAACTAGATCAGGTTGCTCAGAGCCGCAGCCAACCTGACCTTTAATGTTTCCAGGGATTGGGCTGCTACCATCTCTCTGGGCAACCTGTGCCAGTGTTTCACCACTCTTATTGTAAAAAATTTCTTCCTTCTTTTCAACTCAGTTGATTTTACTTTGTATAAAATCTCTCATAATTTTGGTCCTTCTACACTATATTTTACTCAATTAATTTAACATTTCAATATTAATAGGACAAACCCTCAAACTGCTTATAAATGTTACAGAATACCTCCTGAAGCTAATGATTACTCTGATTTTCAGCCTCAAATTACATACAGTCTCTTCACCCAAATTGTGGCTGAAAAACTTTTGCTCATTTCCTTGACCATTTATCTTCATACATCATGGCATAAATTAAAACTTACAGTAACATGCTATCTGGAAAACAAACAAGTTTCTCCAAAATGCAACTTTAAATGAACAAAAAGACAGGTATGCACACCTTTCTCTTATATATTATAAACAAATCCAAATCTTCATTCAATAAAAAATACTAACAGACGAAAAGTATCACCTACTCATCTATATATTTTCACTAATACAAATTTAACTTCAATGACATGTGCTTTATATTAATTTAAGAGAAAGACCTCAAATACAAAACTGCCAAGTCACAAAAAATTATAACAAACACATGTGGCCACAAACACATTAATGAAATTAAGTATGTTCCACAGTGCACCTCAGAGATCTTTTTTTTGTTTTTTATTCCCCAAGAACATATAATGGCCTGTGGTGAGTTGACCTTAGCTGGCTACCAGGTGCCTACCAAGCCACTCTAACTATCATTTACCCTCCTCAAAATGACAAGGGGAAAGAAAATATAATGAAAAGTTCATGGGTCAAGATAAGGACAGGGAGATCACTCACCAATTACTGTCATGGGCAAAACAGACTCAACTCGGGGAAATGAATTTAATTTATTACTAATCAAATCAGAGAAGGGTAAGGAAAATTAAACCGAATCTTAAAAATAACTTCCCCCCACCCTTCCCTTCTTCGAGGGTTCAACTTCACTCCTGATTTCTCTACCTCCTCCTCGTCACGTGTGGAACAGAGGGACAGGGAATGGGAGTTGCAGTCAGTTCATCACACGGGGAAATGAATTTAATTTATTACTAATCAAATCAGAGAAGGGTAAGGAAAATTAAACCGAATCTTAAAAATAACTTCCCCCCACCCTTCCCTTCTTCGAGGGTTCAACTTCACTCCTGATTTCTCTACCTCCTCCTCGTCACGTGTGGAACAGAGGGACAGGGAATGGGAGTTGCAGTCAGTTCATCACACATCATCTCTGCCACTCAATCCTCACTCTCCTCCACCTGCTCCAGCATGGGGTCCCTCCCATGGGAGACAGTCCTCCACAAACTTCTCCAACATGGCAGTTCTTCATGAACTGTTCCAGTATGGGTCCTTTCCACAGGGTGCAGTCCTTTAGGAACAGACTGCTCCAAAATGGGTCCCCCACTGGGTCACAAGTCCTGCCAAAAAACCTGCTCCAGTATGGGCTCCTCTTTCCACAGGGTCCTGCCTGGAGCTTCCTCCAGCGTGTGCTTCACACAGGGTCACAGCCTCCTTCGGGTGCGTACAACTGCTCTGGCGTGGGGTCCTCCACAGGCTGCAGATGGAAATCTGCTCAACCGTGGACATCCATGAGCTGTAGAGGGACAGTCTGCCTCACCATGGCCTTCAATACAGGCTGGGGGGCTCTGCCCTTGCGC
>NW_010201357.1:4651-5402 GCF_000695765.1 Mesitornis unicolor
CTTCTTCATGGTCCTTGGTGTCTACAGAGTTGTTTCTCTCATGTTCTCACTCCTCTCTTCCAGTTGCTGTTGCACGGCAGATTTTTTTCCCATCTTAAATATGTTATAACAGAAGCGCTACCACCTTTGCTGATTGGCTCAGCTTCAGTCAGCAGCAGGTCTGTCTCAGAGACAGCTGGTACTGGCTCTATCAGACATAGGGAAATGAGCAAGCTGGAGCATAGGAAGTTCCATGTGAACATAAGAAAAAACTTTTTCACTGTGAGGGTGACAGAGCACTGGAATGGACTGCCCAGAGAGGTTGTGGAGTCTTCTTCTCTGGAGAGACCCACCTGAATGCGTTCCTGTGTGACCTGGTCTAGGTGATCCTGCTCTGGCAGGGGGGTTGGACTGGATGAGCTTTCGACATCCTTTCCAACTCCTAATATTTTGTGATTCTGTGATTCTGTGAAATGATAGAATGTAGAATATATTGGGTTGGAAGGGACTGTGAGATGTGTCAGTCTGATTCGTGTTAAAATAATGTGAAGAAAATGGGGAAGATGCGACCTCTGTGACTATTTTGGCTGTCCTTGTACGGAGAACAGATTGAGAAGAAGTATAACAGAGTGTATAGTTGTGTAAAACCCATAAGGCGCCAGAAAGAAAAAACACTCCCTCAGAAGCGAGATAACACCGGTCCTGTGGTTTGAGCAAGAGCCAAGAAATAACTAAGTCTACGCAAGAAGAAAAAATTAACAAAGGCTACCAA
>NW_010201357.1:5791-6487 GCF_000695765.1 Mesitornis unicolor
ACCTTAAAAGATCATCCAGTCCAACCCTCCTGCAGTAAGCAGGGAAAATGTTACTAGATCAGTGTGGGAAAACTCGGCTGGTCCAAGGGATCGGAATGCAAGTTTAATATTGGCCTTGAGCAGATAGCCATGTATCCTTGAAGAGGCCGGAAAGTCCTGAGAAGAGCTGAGTAAACAAGATAAGAAACTGCCGGACTGCAATTAGAGGAAGCTTATCGAAGTTACAACAGAGAAAAAGTCATACAATCGTGAACTGTTGGTCTTTGGTTGAATCAATCATATATGGATACATATTCTTAAGAAAGATATAAAAGGGCTTGCTTAAACAATAAACTTTGGCTTTTGGCTTTTAGTCCTTTGCTTGTAATTTCTTGTGTGTCATGTCCATCTCAACAGCGACAGATCAGGTTGCTCAGAGCCCCATCAAGCCTGACCTTGAATGTCTACAGGGATGGGGCCTCAACCACCTCTCTGGGAAACCTGTGCAAGTGATCTGTTGTAGTGATCTACCACGCTCATAGTGAAGAACTTTTTCCTAATATCCTACCTAAATCTACCCTTTTGTCGTTTAAAACCATTACCCCTTGTCCTATTGCTCCATGCCCTAGTGAACAGCTCTTCCCCAGATTTCTTATAGGCACCTTTTTGGTCCTGGAAGGTCGCAGTAAGGTCCCCCTGGAGCTTCTCTTCTCCAGG
>NW_010201358.1:0-2491 GCF_000695765.1 Mesitornis unicolor
TAGTGGCTGGCCCAGCCCTAAACAATGACAGGAGGATTGGTGTGTAAAAGGAGGACGTGAAGTAGTCTTTTTTCTACCTGGAGGTGAGACCTGACAGGATTGTTAAGACAGGCTCTCCAAAAGTTAGAATCTGAGTTACCTACCAACTACTACAGTGTGAGCCTTTTTGTTGTTACACCTTGTTGCAGTCAACGTGAATCAAGGGCTCAGCATTTTGGACGTGCAGGTTGGCCATGCTTGTGGAGATGTCACTTTCTTCTTTAGAGCCTTGGGAAACAGATGAGATCCGCTGGGTCTGTTTAGATCTGTTGGGTGCACTGGAGCACTATTCTAGTAGCCCTCTGCCAGGAAATACAGACGTAATGGCACAGGTTGCACCCAGTGACAGACTCTTCTGTTGGCAGACTGGAGCCAAGATGTCTAGCAAGGTTGGTCAGGAGTGAGCGAGTGAAAGAGAGCCTGCCTCCAAACTCCAATCAAGGGGAGGCCATAATAGGTCAGATCTCTCCAGTGATGGCAGGTTGTGCAAAGGAGACACTGGCGGTACCTCACAGGTGTGGCAAGGACCACAGCTCAAAGAGTTTGTGTTGGGGTGTTTGATTTTTAGGGACTTGACTAGATTGTGGCAGTGAAGCTGAGTGGAGTCGTGCATCTGATCTGTTGATGTGCTATATGATAAAAGCAGAAAGCATTGAAGTGTCTCGGGCTCCCTGTGGAAGGGATTTTGTTTAGTACACAAATAATAATTTCATTTGTCATACACTTCCCAGGGAGAAAGGCTTTATGTCCAGACTGGTCAGCTGTCAGGAACATTTTGCCAACCTGCCATTAGTTCTCATTTATAATTCCCATGGCGCACAAATGTCCATAACATCAAACACCTGCCTGATGGGTTTTTGCTGGGTACCTGCAGCAGAAAAGTCAGAGTTGCAGAAGCATGTGTATCAGTGGATACCCAAGAGAAATACCATCAAGACTCTTTGTCATGGCAGTTTCTTGCAACAGACAACACAGGATTCCTGATCTTGCTTTTTTGATTACAGAAGAACTATATGCATCAATGCATGCCATATTCAAGTGAGCTGCTCCTGCAGAGAAGCTGTGTGTGCCTAGGTGGAGCCCCAGATCACCATAGCTACCTGGCTCTCAGTACCTGGGCTGTGCTGTCACACCGGTGAGTACTGAAATCAACACAATCATGATACAGAAATAAACAGAATAACCCCAAGCTCTGCTCGAACCAAACTTGTGAAATACAGGCAGGACGAAAATTTGTAACAAAACAGAACAAATTCTTACCATGCAGCACTTATTACCACAGATCTGACTCAGCGGCATATCTCTTGAACTGTGCAGAAGCTGATGAGATTTAGATGCTAAGAAACAAGGTATCCTTCTTGGTCATCAGAGCAATAAAATCATACAGCTGTGCTTTGTTCCTTGGAGGTGAATGCCCACTCAAAAAAAGAAAAAAAAGGTAATTTTTTCCACAATGGATGTGAGCCCATTGTGTACACATACAGGAAACCTGCGGTAGAGTGGCAGCGCTATGTGATTCCCTTGTGGCGGGTTTATGTGAGGAAAGGGCAGGTTCTGTGCAAGCATTGACATTGTGGATTTGGATACTGACTTTTCAGAAAAAGGATTTCCAGGCTTTTCAACCAGTTTGAGTGAAAATCATCAGTGATTATCCTTTAGCTTAATACTGTTTTTCCCCTCCACTCTGCCCCTGTTGTCCAGGTGTAAATGCTGAATTTTTACCTATACAGCACAGTTACTTGCTAATGTGTTTTACGACTTCCAGTAATACGAATGAAATTGTCAGTATCAGTGGCAGTGGTGCAATGTTATCTTGTAAAAACATATTTGCCAATATGAGTGCGCTGATAGTGTTATGCAGACAGTGAAACCTTGAAAATGTCTCTTACTATCCTGGTTTCTCTTATCCAAACTGAGGTAAATCTCGCAAAAAAAGCTTGTACATAAGGGCCGCTCTGCTGAGTTTCTCTGTGTTGTATGTTTTCTTTGGAAAAACAGAGCTTCCCGGTGTGAAGCCGGCCTCTCTGCGCCCCGCTCGCTGAGGGGACGGGGCAGCGAGGCCCTCACAAGAGCGGGCAACAGCCGTCCCGCGAGCAGCCGCCCGGCGGGCCGCAGTGCGCGAGATCGGCCAGCAGGGGGAACCAAACCCCTTCGGGAGCGTGGCGGGCCCGGCGGGCCGCAGCGAGGAGGTGCGAGGGCGGTGAGTGGTAGGCGGGAGGGCGGAGGTGCGAGGCGCTCCTACAACCCTGTGGGCCCTTTTTTGCCCCTACGGAAAAAAAAACAACCAACATTACCGTTCTGTTAGCGAGACCCGTATTTTGGAAAGGGTTAAGGGGCTTTGCCGGTAAGGGCACCCCCAGCGCTGGGGCCGTGGGCTGGGGAAGGTGCCAGGAGGGGTATGCGTTTGGCTGTTCCTTCATTTCCTGCTGCTACACTCGGCTGCAGTGGGGGG
>NW_010201358.1:2539-21703 GCF_000695765.1 Mesitornis unicolor
CCCTACGGAAAAAAAACAACCAACATTACCGTTCTGTTAGCGAGACCCGTATTTTGGAAAGGGTTAAGGGGCTTTGCCGGTAAGGGCACCCCCAGCGCTGGGGCCGTGGGCTGGGGAAGGTGCCAGGAGGGGTATGCGTTTGGCTGTTCCTTCATTTCCTGCTGCTACACTAGGCTGCAGTGGGGTGCAGTGAGGCTGATCCCACTCTACATCCCAAACCTTCCTCTGAACCACTGTCCTAAGGGATGATATTTTTCCTAGCGGGAGGCCGCCTTCCCTGCGGGTCGGAGCTGGTCTAACGAGGGGCGCCAGAAGATGGCAGCCTCGGTCAGGCCGCAGCCAGCTCGGCGGGCTCCGGCCGCGCTCTCGCGTCGGGACCGGTAACCCCTGGCCTCAGCGAGCCCATCGTCACCTTTGTGGTCCTACGGGTGTCAGCGTCATTATCAGGCTGCCAACATGCAAAGTTTCATCTGGAACCAAAACATGTTAGTTTGCCATCGTAAAGACTTTGTGGAGATTAAAACTCTGATGTTAAGCGTATCCTATTAAAAATTGTTCTTACTGCTGCGCAGTTTTCCACTACCGCCTCCAGTTTATTAAACGGACAACAATTAGCTGATATCGTGCCCAGTAATTTGACATTTTTGTTTCTTGACAACTTTCTACATATTTTTAGTAGATTTTGTTTTGGACAGAGGTTTTCTGTGTATTCATTGCCTCTTCTAAACTAAGTGCTATGTGTAATATTCAGACATGTTGTGAATAAGCAGAATTTGTTAGCTTGTTAAAATGAAATTATTCCTAGTTAGCACAGGATATAATCCTATACTTAGACTTCTGACTCTCATTTGCTGGCGGCACAACTTTTTATCTTGGACGCACACTTTCAGTGCTACAAATTAATCTCTGAGTTGAGATACCGCGTTGCCGCTGGCAAAGAAACCTTGCTTTTGTAGTAGTAGTGACTAATTTACACGCCTGCCTCCACTCTCTTTCTAGCCTTCTATTCATAAGCAACATATCAAGGGTGGATGAATGCCAGAAGAACAGCCTGTCTTCGAAAAGATACTAGCTTTTTTTTCACCCTTGCTTGACTCTCTACTTGTGCTGGCACAGAAAGCCTGTCAGTACAACCTCCGTCATTACCTTATTTTTCCTCATTTCCTTTCCTCCCACTCCAGGTCCCTCCAACCCTTCAATTTCTTTCTGATAAATATCTTGAAGCTGAGGAGGGTGCTAACAGGAGTTTGTGTTTTAATTTAGAAGTCATTCTTTCTGGGATGGATTTCGAGGAAGAAAAAGTCTCTTTGTAACTGTCACCTGAATATTTCAAATCTGATACGACTGCCTTGTCTTTTTTGTTCAGGCTTATTGCAAGCTGCCCTCTAGCCACTGAAGCACTGGAGCTTCTTGCTGAAATCGCACCCAGCCATCCTTTTCCACAAGGCGAGGGAGAAAGGAGGTCTGCAAGAGTTCACGTTAATGTTGACTCTAAATGCCCATTTCCCACACATCTTCGCTAGCACAAACAACGAAAATAGTCCACTTGCAGAGAACCTGATTCAGCTTTCTTGCATTCCGTAATAACAGATGGATTGCTAGACTGTTTACTGTTGCTTCCCACAAACTTCCTGTTAGTAAACTCCTGTATTATTTATGAAACAGAAAAATTACAAAGAAGTATCTTAGCTGATTATTGCCTGCTGGAGAACCACTGCCAGAGAAACTTTTTATACAAATATGTGTATGGGAGCAAAGATCACTCCCACTGCAGGTTTTTTGTATTATTTTTACAATTGTTTGTTTCACAGTATACAGTGACCCTGACTGGACTCGTGGCCCTGTTGTGCTGCGCTCCGGAGCAGGTATTTCCTGCATCCAGACATTTACAGTTGAATTGAGGTATCTGTAAATGTGTGAAAGAGTGAGGGGAGGGAAAAATACCCATGCATGCATGTTACAGAGATCAGCTATGAATAAGGAATGTTTAAAGCCTTTTTGTTTTACAATGACAATGATGAATGAGATGTTACTAATGTGATATTAATCTCTGCTGACCTAGCTTAGGAAGCCAGCTATCTTGGAGCTTTTGGCAGAGAACAGAGAGAATAGTGCCGTATGGATCACCTTCACGCTACTTCTGACATAAGTAGACAGTGAATGTGAAGAAACTTTATTTTCCTCTCAGTTCGGCTGTTAAACTCCACAAAACCCACAAGCTGAGAAGAGCACTTTGTTTGCACTGCGTACTGTAGGTTAGACTGATTTCTGACTCTCAGTGGTGTGAGAGACGAGGCCAGCCTAAAGTCTGTTTGTACAATTACATCAACAGAGCTAGTGAATTTTGAAAATGGTCTGTAATAAAAAAGAGCAAAATATAATGCAGATCTATGAATCTTGTATATTACCAAAAGTACATTTAGTGATTTTAGAAACAGCACTTGACCAAACTTAGTAATTCTGTTTTTGAAATGGTTGCTATTATATTTCACTGAGTTTCTATTCTATTTGTGTATTCTGTATGAATGAATTAGCTGTTCCACCTGATATTTATGATTGTAGACATGCATTATATATATATACAGAAACAGAATGAAAATTTTCCTGATCTGAGACACAGATAAATCTTTCTCGAGATTTTTTATTTGATTCTCTAAACTGAAATCAAAACTCAAAACAGCACTGCAGATTGAGCACTTTCTAATGTTAGCCCTGCTACTGTGGATCATTCATGTCGTAAAGTTTAACGAAAAAAGCTACCGTGCATTGTAGGCAACTGCAGGATGCTGATTAAATCATCAAATACTTTTACAAGATCTGTATTTTTTGCAAAAAACTGGTATCAGATGAAACAGGGCATTTGCTGATCGTGGGGCAGAGCTCAATTGTGAGTGTTTGTGTGAGACAGCAACACATAACCGATCACTTAAGTAACAGTAAGAATATATCTTCTCTGATCAAATTCTCTCTCATCTCTGCCTCCTTAAATACCCTCACTCTAAGCTCTTGTTGACAGCAAAATAATTCGGTATTATTAAGGGCAGATGATCAACGGCAGTATCTCCTGATGCTTCAATCCACCAACAAGAATCTTGTGACAGATGTTTCTGCGCTTTATGCAAATAGGAACTTCATGGATCAGTTTTCCTTTTCTCCGTGGAATATACGCAGCTGGAAAATAGAAATCCAGCTCCGTGGCACGAAGCGGGAGAAAAAAAATTGCCACTGCCCAAACAGGTAGCCGTGAGAAAGCCATCTGTAGATGTGAGATCGAAATAATTGTACTGCTGCTTCTTAGGGTCACTCCTGGGCAATGTACGCAGTGTTACAGGTTTTGTGGGCTTTCTCTGCGACAACACCGTCATTCATAAGTCATTTCTGAAAGAGGGGAAAACAAAAACCCGGGTTGTGTATAATGTTTCTTCACAAACCTTTTTTTTAAAGATTTTGGATGTGCTGTTTTCATTCTCACAGTAGTTGTGGATAGCTTTATTAGATATTAGCCATAAGTGTATTAAAAATATTGAAGTTGAATTTGCACATGAAGAAAGATTTTCAGCTTCTTACATGTTATAAATAGGTATAGAAAATTATATAAACTGTATGGGTTTAGTTTTGTTCTTTATAATAGCACAGAAAGCTGGATATGTGAAAATGATGGATGAAAAGAAGGTGGAAATTGTCATTCCTATTTATTAGAAGAAAAAACAACCCCCAAACTTACTAAATTAGTGGAGGTTTGAAGGAAATATGGTTTTACAAATTATTGCATAGTATATAAAAGAACTTTTGTATTTAGTAATTTCTATAATATAATGAAATAAGGACAGGTTGTGGAATTTCACCTATTATTACCCTAGAAAATCATGAGATGTAATCCTAAATGCAATTATTAAAAAAATTCTGTTTCTATTACTATTATTAAATAAAATTAATATTGTTTCTTTAGGCTGATTTGGCCTTCTTTTAATTTTATGTTGTTCTGTTAAGATTTCTGTGCAAATATATTTTATCATCAGACATCAGAACAAGTCTTCTGAATTGTTAGTGAACAAATCTGTACCTTATTTTCTCAGTGAGGCTTTTGTTAATCTTGTATATTTTAGGTATTTTACAATATATTGTGGCTCACAAAAATATCTTTTCAAGCTTTTGATTTACAATTTAACTCAAAATCTGTATCTAGTACTTTGTAAACATTCAGTCAGGAAATATGATAAATGTTCTTTATACATACATGAAGCCCGGTCTTGTATCATGGTATTGTGTAGAATCCTGTCTCCATTTCATGACTCGTCAAATGCTAGGAAGAGATCTTTATTCAATTCAGATGCGCTACATATTTTTGTTCAAAAGTCACTTCCTGTACCTCTTTTTTCTAGTTAAATTTATAATAAACATTACTGATTTTACATACATTTATTTTAATTTTGATCCTTAAAAAAACCCTGAACACCCAAAAATGAAGTGGTAATACTAGGAAAAAAGGAAAGAAAGGGACTACATGTGTAAATGACTGTCATACTATACTGAATCTAACTCAGATGAATAGCGAATAATTGGCAATATGTTTGTACGTATTGTATCATGTCTGCTTTTGCAAGTAGATGTGCTGCTAGCGGTGCTCTGCAAGTAAGGTACAGTTTCAGCTACGACCTGTGGCAGAAGACTCAAATACCATTCTAGAATCAAGTATTAATAGAATAAACTTAATTTTAGTTTTTCAAAAGTGCAGCTGCATTTTCTATTTAATTATAGGTTCCCACAGTAGTAATTTTTCCATGACCTGCTCAATCTCAAAAGTCAGAAAATTGCTTCTTTTTTAAAGCTGACAATAGCACAGTATGTTTCCAAAGGAAAAAGACAAATTACAGAAAATCATTACTTTAAACATATTTAAGTAGCCAGGAAGAAATCCTAATTGAAAAGTTTGCTAAAATGTGAAGAAGTTAGCAGTGCTTTTTTTAAAAAAAAAAACAGCAAAAAAAAAGATTGTTCTCATAATGTTTGTAGCTTTACAAGCTGCTTATGATATGATGCCTTTCCTTTCTCTACTCACCCGTTACCTCCCTTCTTTTCTCTCTGATAAGGTTAGACAAATCATTTTCAGGAAGCCAAGATTTTAACTAGACAGTAATTAATTTGTAGGTGTGCTTAATAATCTAAATAAATTACCTTGTGTAAAGGTAATGGGAAGCTTTATATTTCTTTGCATGGGCTTCAGAGCAGTCTGTGAGCCTTTATTTTCCAGTAGCAGCTATTTTCCCTAGTATTTGAAAACAATTTTGTAACCATGTAGTTATCATAATATATGTACAGGTGATATAGTAGCATATTTATGTTAAACTTTAACATGATTCACGTCAATAATTGACCTAGCAATGAGCAATGTTAGATTAATCCTTAAATGAGTATGTGTTCAATGAAGTTGCTTGGCTCGTGGGGTGGAGTGTGAGTTCTGCAGGGCTGGGGCTGCGGCCAGAGCTGGCAGAGGCGTGCAGTGCAGTGCGGGGTGTGCAGTGCAAGGCGTGCAGCCCAGCTCCAGCTCTCTTCCTTGTCCCGACCTGCTGTGTTTGGGGGATGCAGTGGGGACTTGCGAGCGCTGTTTGCAGAGGAGTCTGGCAGTGTTGTGAGGAGCCCATTGCTGCTGTTTGAAGGTGGGCAGCCCCCAGGGCAGGACCATGGGGTGACTACAGCCAGTCCCTGGCTGTCTCTGTTGGCCAGAGACTGGTGGCCAGTCCCTGTTTCAGCCTTGCTGCTACCCAGCGGAGGGGGTGTTTGGGCAAAGCCACTCACCACACGGCATGTGGTGTGCCCACCGCCATGGCCTCTTGGCTCTCTATGCCCCTCACCACCCTGGCCAGCTGCCTGCATAGTCACCAGTTGCTAGTCATTAACTTTATTATTGCCAAGTAGGGTATTTGTAACCGTGGTTGTTCAGAAAGGAAAAAAGAAAGAGGTATCATAGAATAGACTTGACAGTCATGAAGTGCACCCCGTTCCCTCGGGATTCCTCCACCTCAATAAATCTGTGCTCTTCCCCTGCACCCCTGGTCCTTTGCCTGCTGTCTCCTGCCTCCAAGCATTTCCCCAACACAGCAGGGCCCAGGCCCTTTCCCTGACAGCTCCCCAAGGCTGTGGTGGGGTTTGTGGTAGCTCATCGCCAGGGTTTGGCCAGAGCAGTGGAGAGCAGCTCCCAGGGAGCAGAGGCAGGGCACCCTGGTGCAGTGCATGGGCAGCCCCAGGTCCACAGAGGATTTTGGAGGGGCTAGTGGGTGTAGGCATTGTGGGAGGAGGTGGGCTGGCCAGTGGGAACCACTGTTGGCATCTCCTCATAGAAGAGAGAAGAAAGCCTTAACTGAGGTCCCTTCTGCTGCCACAAAAATGTCTGAAAAGAGAATTGTCTGCCGAGGTACGTAGCCATGGTAATGTGTCTTCAGCAGTTTCCCCAAGGGAACATACAGAAGAAGGAGTTGCTCTCCTTTATCTGCTGAAGCATGCAAGCTCTTCCCCATCCCTGTGTTCTCCATTTCCCATCTTGAAATGACTGCAGCTCTTACAATTAGGCCCAGACCATGGTTCTGTGAGAGAAAGGGGCGATTAGCGTGAGCCTTATTACAAAGAAGACAATCATTAGAGGAGGAATTTGCTGTATTTTTGTCTTATTTTCCATGAACCAGCAGGTCACATTTACCCAGGTGGCTCTCACTATAAGATGCACAGGATGAGTTCAGGAGAGTATTGTTGTCTCCGCACAAATGCTGGGGCAGCTCCATGGTGATAAGAACAGTTGTAACTCCGTCAAAGCCCATTCGAGCTTACACTCCATGATGTAATGATCTGACCCAAGCCATTTCTGCATGTGGTGCTCCAGACATATTGGTTAGTTTAAAAAGAAAAAAAAGTAAAAGTTTAAATTTACATTTAAGCTAATGCTTCAGGTTTTGGCTGTGGTTAACCATTCAGTACATTAGACACAAAATACTGTCTTCAGTCCCTTGGTTGATCTGGCCCTTAGAGCTAAACCAGAGCAAAAGGACAATAACTGGTGTAGGGGGCAACCTGGTGTAAGCAGAGGGGGCAGGACTGCATCCTCCACTTGTGCTGGCCTGGGTGTCCCACAGCTGTTCAGAGCAGGAATCCCGCAGTTGGTCTGTTCTCCATCCCGGTGGTGCTCCTTTTCTGGTTTGTACGTCAAAGGAGCTGCATGCAAAAACAATTTGCATTCAAGGATTGTTTTGGTCAGTGATGTTTTTCATTTAAAGTAAAATGAAAAATGAGGTAAAGTTTGTCATACTTGCCAGTTACTTTTGCCTTCTGCCACTTTGCTTCTTTCTTCACTGGTGTGAAAAAATGAGAGTTTACATATGGGGGGGGGGGTGTGGATCTTTCTTCGTTTTTTTTGTTGGTCTAATTTCTCAGTCATTTATCAGACTAAGCGGTAGTGTTTTCTCATCCACCTGGTCCCAGACCATGCTAATCTACAGGGTTTCATTTTCATGACAGCTGGCTGATCACCAGCACATCTTAGTTGGGGGACTCAATGGAGGGACCTTGACCGGGCAGCATCTCTCAGGGAATTCTCTTTGTTGGGAGCTTTCAGGCTGAGGCCTCCCCGAAAGATGAAGGCGATTTCTATTTGCCAAAGTGGGGGGATAACAGGAGGAAGAATAAAGAGGAAAATCTTCTAAGCAGTCAGCTGAACTTGTTCAGACTGATACCAGCCTGCGGTATTCAGATGGCAGCTAACCCAAGGTTAGCTAACCTTGGCAGAATTGCGGGAAATAGTTGCAGGAGGATGAAGTGTTCTTGAACTGTTTCTCCAATGCATCAAGCACAAGCAAGCTTTTCTTCAATATTAAGCATATGCCTCTCTTTTCTTCCTCTTTAAAGAAACTTTTTATTGTAGACTATAAAAGGGAAAAAAAAAAATCAATCTCTCTGTTTGTAGACCCCTGTGCTGCCTCTACACTATCCAAGGACAAAGATGCAAATCAGGACCTCCCTGGTATAATAGCATTTATAAGGCAAATTTCTTGCTAAAGTCTTACAGTAAAAGCAAAAGGTTAAAAGAAATAACTGTGCTCAAATGTCATTTTAAACAAAAAGGAAATAAAAAATTCACCACATTCTTAAAAACATCAGCCAGAGCTTCCCTGGAAGCATCAAAAACAGCATTCCAGATAAAAGCAGCATGATGTGAAAAGACCTGATCAGCAACAGATTGATGTCTGGGCTTGGGGACTAATGTAAGAACTTAAAGACTTGGCTAGAGAATATATCTTGAGAAGCATAAACATATAAGAGGATGCCAAACCATGAAAGGCTTCCTTTGCACTGAGAATTCAGAAATCGTCATGTTGACAAGCAGGGAAGCCAACGCTGCAAGCAAAGCACATAGGGTGATGAATAAACTCAGCCTTTGGGAGCCCAGGATGAGATCTAGAAAGGGGCAAACCTATTTAGCCACAAATTTAAGTCTCTACACCCAGCATTTAGCTGCTGCCAAGCTTCAGACCTCCCCACGCAGCTGCTGATGCTGATGTCCCACAGACTGCTGCAGCCAGGTTTGATTCAGAGAGTGAGTGCTAGTGTTTGGTTTTAAGAGGAGATGTAGAGTCTTCCAAGAGCCTGACTTTATAGCAGTCTGGTTGAGCCATTTTTTGAGAGTGAGGGTTTAATCTCCTGGGAGAGTCAGATTTAATCTCCTGCTCAAATATGCTGCATTTTCTGGCCATTGGCTTAGGAGTAGGCTCCTGGAGTGCTTCCCTGAAGGCCATATGTACCTCCTCCCGTGTACTGGGTGAGAGCTTGGAGGCTGTGTGGGATCTCAGCTGTCCTTTGGCTGGCACAGCACATCAGAGGCAGATGATTGCCTCTGCAACCACGATCTCCATGGCAGTCTCCACAGAGCTACTGCAGAAGGAACGCTAGCTTTAAACACTTGAGCAACAGGCAAAGCAAGGGAACAGATGTGGCTTGTGTGGTTCTTAAACATGAGGCCTGGTCACCCTTTATTAACTGGGGGAGTCTCTCTGAGATACTAGCAGTGAAGCAGTATTCTCCTCTTGTGAGGAAAAAAATACAGTTTTCCTCTAGCTGTACATAAAATTGGATAGTTCAACAACTAGCCTAGAAATAGCAGATTTACATATGAAGCAAGATAGCTATGAAAAAGCACTTTATTGGGGAGTTAAATAGGTCTTAGCTAATGTGCTGTCTAATTTTTGATGGATAAGCTCAGTTTAAAGCTGTATTTTAAAGAAAATAGAAATTTCTGAAAAAATATGGAATGTGCATGTTGTAGTTAAACAAAGAGGAAAAAAAGAAACCCTTTACCTAAAAGAGTAACTTGAGAGGGCAATCTATAGGAGAAGATGCCAATGGCTTCATCTTTTGCATTTAGCAGAACCCTACCATTGACCGTCCAAGCTATACCCTACCTTTCTCTGGTTTGGAAGAGATCTTGAAAGTCCTTTAAACTTGTTGACTTGCTCCACTTTTGCCAGGCCTTCCTGCATAAGCACATTGATCCAAATGCAATCATCCCTTGAGATGTACTCATGTTATTGTCAGGTCTCTCTGAAGGCTGAGCACCTACCCTGGGAGGATGCCGGTAAGTACTGCAGGCACCTCTTCTTTCAGCGAAGCGATTAACGACTATGCAGCTGATGGCTCTCGTTCTTGTTCAGTTGGCAGGGATGGTATCACTAAACTTGAGCTCACTTGTCACAATGGCAATAGAGTTGGAATTTAATTATCTGCTGGAGAGAAGCCCTGACAGCTGTGGCGTAGGTTTTTCAATGTGGATGTTGCCTGGATCGCAAGAAAAATATCAAGGGCTGGTGAGAACAGCCATGTTCTAAAAGCAACTCTGCCTGGGTTAGACCACTGCCTACCAAAGAGGTACGTGCGATTATCTTGAAGCTATTTATTGACTGTTGTGTCAGATTGTGGTTAAAGTTTATCTTTACTGAAAGTTGTCCTCAGGAATCCTTTTACTTCATCAAAAGTAACTTTTCTTTTCCAGTGCTTAGGTTGGAAGTGCAGTGTTTGTTTACCGCATTACCCCTGGGTTTGCCTCTGGCTTCTGCTTCCCAGAGGAAAGGTGATGGGTCTGCTGCTGGTTCCTAAAACAGTGCCGGTCTGCGACGGCCTTCTGGTAGTGAAAACATTTTACTAGCAACAGCATCAGGTAAGTTCTTGTCATTTTCTTATGGTAATGATAAACTAAGGAAATGTTAGCTGAAAAAAGGGCAACAGGGTTTTTTTGGTGGTGTGTTTTTTCTTTATTTTAAATGTAATATTCCCTTAGGTTGTTGTGATGCCCCCTCCTGAGCATCAGAACCAGGGCACTGCTTTTTAAAATTATTTTCACAATTTTTTTTCGTGGTGACATACTCACACCAGTAGCCCTCTGAAGTCACTGACATGCTCTGAGATGCTGAAGACACTGTTATAATGATGTTTATTATACACTTGCACAAGTAAAGGACCCACACTGTGAATAGAAACTTTCCCCAGTTGGCATTTGTTTGCTCCACCGCCATCCTTGGAGGAGCACCCCACTGCCCAGAAGCACACACACCTTTGGGACCCCTAGAGGCAGACCAAGATTCACCTCCTGACTTGCATCCCTGAATCCACTTACCTCCCAGCATCCAGAAAGGTCATCCCTCAAAGATTGGAAAAGGACTTCCTTTTCAGTGGGGAATCTGTGGGTATCAAGCTACACCCATGGATCTACTTTCCTTCTCCCACCCCAGAGGCTACCATGCATGTCTTCTGGCCATGTCCCTCTGGCTGCAGGTAAGCTCACCCTAAATCCTAGGGTACGTGACTGCAGTCTTTTCCTTCCCCTCCTGGAACCTAAGCAGAAAGCACACTTTCAGTGGTGGAGGAGAGGCACTCTGTAGCCTCCATTTAAAGGAGGATGAGGCTACCTTTGTCTCTGAAGATGTTCTTCTGCTACAGACTTTTCTGTTTGGAGTCTTTCTCTATATTTAAGAATAATGAACTGGAGATTTACTTGTGCACACTTTAGGACACCATCAGACTAAACCATGTTTGACACAAGCTGATATTTATTGCACTTGTCACCCTGGAGCTTCCTGGGCTAAACTGGGAGGTTAGACCATACAGCTGTACTGCTCAAGCACCAGGCGGGCAGGGCTATCACCTGCTCGTGCCTGCCCAGGCAAGAGGGAAGCTGGTGAAGCACCTTGGTAAGGCTCTGTGCTTCTATCACAAGCCGAAAGGGAGGATCTGTCTGGGAGAGAGCTTTGGGAAGGACTTTCTTCTCCAAAAAGTGTGTGTGTTGTAATCTGTTTATATTACGCGCTGGCAGCACTTGCTCACTGCTATTAGGATTAGAAAAAAATTGGAAATTCTGGAGTTAAGACTTTATAAGTTGCATGAAGATAATACTTACTAAACATAAATACATGGTAGGACTTTTTTCCCTCTTCTTTATATGACTTTTAGACTTACAAGCTTTTATCTTATTTTATGAGGCCATGTGAAATAAATTAAATGTAACACAAGATGCTGTTAAAAAGATTTTATGACATCAAGAGCTGGTTCTATATTAGGACCAGATCCTACATAGACTTATGGATGTGAGTAATTTTGCTCCCATAGATAAGCTATTGAATCAACTATGGCTAACCATTTAAATGTTCAGAATCAGGCCCTCATTTTGGACGCACTTCTCATTGTTAAATCAATGTGAAAGTGAAATCTGTCTCCTCTCAAAAGGAAATTGCCAAGACTTTCTATGCTGAGATTTAGGATCTGTAGAAAATGAAGCCTTTTTATTTTTTCTTCCCTCCAATAATCTGTTCAGTGAACAAGCTGTGAAAAATAGTTCTATATTTTTTCCATGTGATGCAGCAGACGGTAAATTTCCATTTAAAAGAATGATCAGAGTAGCTGCTGGCACTGAACTCTGTTGTCTTAGTCAAATCTACTTACAAAGAGTTTACAGCAATACAATAGTTTATTATTTCACTCAACCAGAAATCAGATGAAAAAGGCAAAGGGGAAGCCTGAAGTAGGTTCATGGTCAGAATTCTTTTCTTTCTTAACATCTTGGTTTTTTAAATGCAGGAGTTGAGATCAGTAGTTTTGTGTGTAAGGAGGAGAATATTTCTTTTCACCTCTACTTTTGAATGCTGTGAAATAATCAGACTTCACACTTCTATAGTGCCTTTCTTCTGGAGATCTGAAAGCACTTTACAAACATTAATTAAAGTCTCACAACACCCATGTGGAGGTAAAGAAGTATTGTTTGTATATCTAATGCAGAGTGCTTAACCTGATTCTTTAAGTACTATACAAGGACTACAGTAAAATAATGGAATTGCTGAAGCAAATTAATCTAGCTGAATTGCTAGAGGTGTGTATATGTATATGTATATGTATATGTGTATGTGTATGTGTATGTATATGTATATGTACATGTATATGTATATGTATATGTATATGTATATGTATATGTACATGTATATGTGTATGTATATGTGTATGTATATGTGTATGTGTGTGTGTGTGTGTGTGTGTGTGCGCATGTGTGTGTCTGCAAATGTTGCTATATGCCTTACACTACACTTCATCTGCCCTGCGTGTCCTGCCCATTGTTGTCTCAGGTGACACGATGAGTGCTGCTGCCTCTCTCTGCACGATGGCTCAGGTCCATCTACAAATGTATTTCTTCTAGGAAACCTGGGGAAAGCTCTTATTGTCATTGGCTAGGCTAGGATTACTTTAAAGAAATTAAAAAGCAGAAGTACTCTTTTTCTTGATCCCCAAGTTTGTGAAGGAAAACAATAGGTGGGTGGTGGGGACCCAGAAGGGGTCTTTGCCCCCTGAGCTGGGGTACCCAGACCCCCTCTGGTGAAGGCACCAGCACCTGCCCTCTTCATCTCCCTCTTGTTGTCCCTAAGCACAGTGGCCTTTTGGGGACGAGTGCTATGGCACTGCAGGGAGTGCAGCCCCCTCTGGGGCTGCCAGCTCCCCTCTGTGACTGGGGGGAAAGGCAGCAAAGGGGCATTCTCCTACAGCAGCTTAAGATTGGGTTTAGCTTGGCTACCTGAGATGTTAACAACGTCTATATTAAAATATGTTAAATTATTTTACAGACTTAATAGAGAGAGCGTTATCCTCCATGAGAGGAGCTTTTAGCATCATTTCTGCAGATGTGTATTCCCTGTACTTTGCTGGACAGAAGTGTGCCCCGTGCCCCAGGTAGGTAGAACTGTGCAGAGTATTTCCATTTCTCCACATTTGCTGCTTTGTTTTCCTGCTGCTGCAGTGTTTCACCCCACAGCTGAAGGCCAGAGCCACCCCCCAGCCATGTGAAGGGAAGGCTGAAGTCACCAGTAGTCTCTAGCTGTACTGTCAGAAATGAAAATGAAGTGAGAGAACTAAGCAAAATGGAGGAAACCCAAGCTGAAGGACTGAGCAACTCTTGTTTCTGCAATATTTTTGGCTCAGTGTACTGGTCTTTCTCCCATTTGTGCAGCCTGGGAAAATGCACGGCTGAACTATGGCAGCCCAAATTCTCCTTTCCTAAGATAAATCAGATTTTTAAAAGTATTTTCCTAGAGGTTACAGGATGCCATTATTTTATTTGTTTGGGTCAAAGCTGTGTGGAAATAAGCCCACATGATCACAGTGAGTTTAAAAGGTGGTCAGCTGGCTACTAAAAGCAAAATGGGCCCTAATGCTGTTGGCTTCCCTCAACCCGAGTCCCATGTTCTGTTACAATTTAAAAATGCTTTTGGGTCACCAGCATTAGATCAGTTTCTTAATCTTCATCATGTCTTCTTTCTGCTAACTTTGGTTGCTTTGTTTGTCTGACGTAGGCTGTAAGATCTTCAGTGCAGAGAGAGCATCTTTTATCTCTGCAAAGTGTCATGCAAACTTAGGGTGGTACTTAAATATTTAATAATATTAATAGTGATGGAGATTAAAGTCCTGGAGGAATGTGTCTTCTCCCTTGCAGATGCAGAACATATAATGGGGACAAAGTACTGTTTCATTTCCCTGATAAGAGATTCTCTTCTCACCTATTTTCCAGTTGCCTCTGTCATCTTCTTAGTAAAGCTATTGAGCTGGGAATGGCTTAATTAGAACTGGGCAAATAACCACTTTTTCAGTTTGGTCACCTACCTGAGACTTTGAAAAAAACCTCCCCTAAAATACAGATTTCTTAGAAAAATTAAAACCTCGAAAAAAGGTAATAATTTCTGACATCTGTCTTCTGTTTTTAGCCATCTTTATTCTGAGAAGTGAAAGGCCACTACAAGTCATCTGCAAGTCACATTTCAGAACAAGAGATTGAAACTTTTACAAAACATGAGAAAAAAAACCACGTTGGCTCTTCTGAAATGCCCATTTTTGGACAAGACCCATTGCCTCATTCAGTTCCTACCCTCGGCGAGTCGTAGCATCTTGAAGTCACCCCAAGGAGACATTGCAGTGCCTGACAACAGACAGTGCTGTTGTCCTGCCAGTGCCCTGATGTGGTGCCCACCGGCCCTTTGGTGCCAGGAGCTGTGCCGCAGTGTCCCACAGGCAGCCGGACAAAGCTCCTGCAGTGGCTGCAGGGGCACCTCTGTGGGGCATTGCTCCTTGCTGCCTGCAGAGACCAGGCACTCAGAGCACCTTAACTGGCTCTAGGTAAACTCCTACACTGGTATGGTACTTGTATCACATAAGGGCCATTCACAAAAATGTTTTCCTTGAGCTTGGGATAAGCTTCATCTGTCAAGGGTCCTTCAGGAGTGAAGGACTGAGAGAAATCCACTTTTTTTTTTTTCATTTCAACAATAATCTTCATGTGACCACGCAGAGGAGAAATATCAACAGCCTTCTGCTGGAGTTGCCTGGGCCGATGGCGTGCTGCCCTGCTGTGGGGGCTGTGAGCAGCCACGTGGCCAGGCCAGATCTGGCGGGGAAAACTGTTCCAAAAAGGGTACATCTGTGAGCTGTTGTGCTGCTGGAGCTGGTGGGAGAGAAAGCTGCTTAGGGGACCTATGCTCCCTGCCAGCAGCTGAGGGGCTTCAGTGCACTGAAGACTGTGGCAGCATCACAAGAGACCAGCAATAAGGAGCTCAGAGCTGTCCCCAGTGCTCTGCTCATCGACCCTTCTTACTTCTTCCTTTGCAGTAGTCTAGAAAATTAAAAAAACAGTTTGGCTGTATAACTAGATTCATTTTATAGGAGGGGGTTTATGCCATACCTTACTTAAATTTTCTAATGATGGTAGCCAATACCAATTAATTTAATATAATTAAGACAAATATACACAGCAAATTGCCAAGCACAACATTTTTCTCATTCATTTATGACTTAATAGACTTCAGTGTATATGTTCAGTCTTTACTAATTGCACAGTTGATAATCCTTTATGACTTCGAGGAGTTCAATATTTTCTATCTTCACTTTACTGGCTGCATCCTCTTAGCATAATCATAGTCTTAATTTTGTTTAACTTACGCTAAAGCAAAATATGAATCTAAACCACAGGAGGCAAATAAAACACGTCATTGTACAGTTCACTACATTTTATAAAACCATTTTACAACAGGAACCATCTACCCGTTCTGTTCAACAGAGTAAATGGGATCTAACCATGCTTTAAGGACTGCGCTCATCTTTAAACTGATTAGTTTCTATCCTCATTACAAAACGCAGGCATCTATACCAGGTCTAATATCTAATTTTATAAACAATTGAATGGGCAAGCCCTGCTGCCTTCAGCATAATAATTTCATCATCGTTATTTACCTTGAGGGTCCCCAGGCAGGATCAGAGCCACGTTTTGCCCACTGCTGTGCAGTGTGGGACAAGCCTTGGTGCGGAGGGGGCCCTTTTGGTCCTGGCTGCCTCGGGCAGGATGGGATCAAGATGCAGGGAAAGGCCAAGGTCACAGCCTGAGGTCAGAGGGAGATCGGAGAGACGCTTGTGCGTGGTGGTTGTCGGGCAGCAGGGATGGGGTGGGAAGACAGGGGCAGGGGCGAGTGTGGTGCAGGGTCAGTGGGTGGGTAGGGCAGAGCAGTGCTGATTTGGGATGCTGGAGGAGACTGTGTCCACATCCCTGCTGTGCCAGCTTTGGGGTATGGCACTTGTGCTTGAGGCAGGACCTCACAAAAGTCTAGGTGGACAAGGCAGTGAAGCAGGGCTGAGATGCTTGTGGGGCAGCTTTGGAGGTGGATCTGGTGGGGCCAAGTGCTTCAGGGTGATGCCATAGAGATGCAGCACTTTGATAGGAGCATCCTCCCACCCAGGATGCCTGCATGGTGATAAATCTTCCTTGCTCTGTGCCAGGCAACAGAGAAAGGAAACTGGTCCTTAACCAAGGGTTAATGCTTAAAAATCCCCCAAACTCCCACAGCTTTTTATTCCCCTCTCCCCAGAGAGAAATCCCCAACGTGACTCCCTGAACCAGCATCATGCCAGGGGTACCCCTACCCCAAACCTTCCAGGACAGGGAGGAGATGGCTGGGGCTGGTGCGCAGCTCGGCAGCCTGGAGCCGAAGGATGGCCAGGAGCCCATTTGCTAATAGTATCGCCTGGTTAAAACCCCAGCCGGCACATGGCTTTAACCAAGTGCGGTGATGGCAAGGTGAGAGAGAGGGGCTGCCTTTGGCACGAGGGCTTTGCTCAGCCCTCATGATTAGGAGAGAAAAGCTGTGATTTCTACTGGTGGCCAGGTTTCTTTCTCTTGCTCCTTTTCTCTTTTTATTTTTTTTTCCTTCTCCCCCCCACCCCAGAAATCGTGTTTAACACTTGTACAATTTGGTGAAATTACAAGCCCGAGAGGACAGAAAGAGAAGCCAGTCTGTTTAAAAAATAAAAAGAGGACATGATTACTTTGCTGAAGCTGTACTTTCTATTTTCTCTTCCAAAAGAGACAAAGGGAATAAATACTTAAAACCCAGTGGTGACGACAGTGAAGCAATCATGCAGTCGCTGGATACCTTTGTCTCTGGGAGGCATGTAGTCATTTTTACATGTCTGCCACTGGGTGTCAAACCTTTCTTTTCTTCCCCTTTCCATTTTGGATGGCCAAACTGATTATCTAAAATAGAAAATTAGCACACAATGGCTTTACTCTGTGATACCCCTTATGCAACTAATGGGCAAAGCTTGTTAATTGGTTGTAAATGCCAGCAGGTTGCCAAGATAATACTTCAGAAATAAGCGGGTATTCTGATAATTACAGCAATCTTCATCTATAAAAGCTTAAGTAGATGAAGTACTGGCTGGCTTAAAACCAAGATTTATCCCGCTGCACTCGCATTAAAAGAAAAAATAAGATGAAAACAATAATGTAGCAAAACAATTATATAGCAGGAAGCGTTGTAGGTTTTAGAGATTGTGAAAACTCAGAAAGTAAAACAGTGCTGTAATAACCAGTTATGGAAAAATAGGCCATTTACATTTGTGTATAATTAAATAGTAGGCTATGCAATTTCACTTTTTAAAGTAAACTGCCTTTTCCTTTTTTTATAGGGCAACGTAGCCATAATTGCTGCATTAAAGCTTTAATGAAAGAAAAAAGCAGCAGATCAAGATGACATGTAACATCCACATTTGTACTGTGGCGTTCTGCTTGTTTAGTAATGGGAAGCTACTGAGGAGATTAAAATTGCAGAATTCTTCATAGGTTTTTTCCCGAAAATTGCTATAGGAAGATCATTCAAAGTCTAAAATACATACAATTTATTTTTCTACCTTCAATCCACAAGGATTTAATGGCTTTCCTAACTCCCAGAGTGTCTGAAGAAACACTTTCTTGCAAAATGGGGATATTATTTCAGCTCATCAAAATTATCAAAAGTAAGTGGCTCAAACTTGAAGTGTAGAGGTCTCACCTCATGTTTTAGACTATTACTGCAAATGCCAAACAGTATTTTTTAACTCAGCACTGCTTTTCAGCTTTCCTCTCAGAATTATCAACAGGTTGATATATAAACTTGTTATTTGGCATTTTGATATGTTTCTTTTTACATGTTAAAAAAATTGCAAAGTGCAGTAAAGCCAGACTCAGCTATGTTAAAGCTTCAAAATAAGGGTGCAAGCTTTCAAACCAAGTTTTTGTCTATGATAGTGAAATACAAGAGCTGACATTGGTGGAGGAGAAAGCCTTCCTCCTTTTTTTTTTTTTGTTTTAATGACCTCAGGTGCATCCCATAGTCTGCATCTAATCATTGATGCCTTGTGTGAGCAAGTGAGGGCACATTTTGGCAGGAGCAGTCCAGCGGCAGGAGTGCAAGCCACTGGCATGAGAGCAGCTCACACTGGGATTTTCCACTTATGGAAAATGGGCTGCGAGGTGCCCTGCGGTAGGGTCAGCCTGGTGGGACACTGCTGGATATGCTGGAAGTAAGGCTTAATGAGGCTTAAGGCTCCTTATGAGGAGCGGCTGAGGGAGCTGGGTCTCCTTAGCTTGGAGAAGAGACTGAGGGGTGACCTGATTAATGTTTATAAATTTGTAAAGGGCGAGGGTCAGGAGGAAGGAGCCAGGCTCTTCTCTCTGATGTCAAATGACAGGACAAGGGGCAATGGGTGCAAGCTGGAACATAAGAGGTTCCATGTGAACATGAGGAAAAACTTTTTTACTGTGAGGGTGACAGAGCACTGGACCAGGCTGCCCAGAGAGGTTGTGGAGTCTCCTTTTCTGGAGACATTCAAAACCCGCCTGGACGTGTTCCTGTGTGACCTGGTCTGGGTGTTCCTGCTCTGGCAGGGGGGTTGGACTGGATGATCTTTCGAGGTCCCTTCCAACTCCTGAGATTCTGTGATTCTGTGATTAAGTGCCCACTGCATACGCCATGCCACAGAAGGCTCAATTTGGATGTGTGCATTGTCTCATGGTAGTGTCCTCACCAAATATTTGATGGAGATGCCTTTCCCATGTGGGGTCACGCAACATCAACCTGAAATATTTTCTCACATGTTATCCATAAAAAAATAAAAAGAACCCATTGGGTAAATGGGGATAACTTGCTGTGCCAGCTACCCCCTTAAATGTTGGCAAAGAAAGAGGTGCATCACATCACCTAAAACTCTCCAGGAAAATGAAGTGTGAGAGCACAGGGGCTGCCGGGGGAGCGGGGTGCAAGGCCAGCCCCGCCGCTCACCAGCCCACAGCCC
>NW_010201358.1:21734-31270 GCF_000695765.1 Mesitornis unicolor
TAATGGACTTTCCTAGTTAGTACATAATATATGGCGCTTGTCCGAAGTGTGGCTGCAGGAACCAGTGGAGGAAGAAATAACTTGACGGGATCCTTTAATGGATCTGTCTCCCTCATCTTCCAGGAACAAAATAAATAGGAGACTTTTTCAACTGGCGTGTATTTCCATTTATGCTTTAAAAATTCATGAGCATAGGTTTCATACGATGGTGTAGTTACTATGGTAATTGTTTATTAATCTGGAGGAGCTTGGTAATTACCACAGTTCAGTTTATATAACTCAAACCCAGAGTTAAAGTACGGGTATAATTTCATTACGCATCCATCTTTTAGACACTTTTTTCCACTTTTTTTTTTATTTAACAGAATATGCATTTTCCCCTCTCAGTTCTACTTTTATCCAAGTGCGTACATTTCTGGAAGTGTAGAGAGAGTGTAAAAAAGAGAGAGAAAAGCTTGCTCGGAGTTGGCAGGCCAGGACAGCCAGGAAAAATGTGCAGAGTTAAGTAGCAGGTGCATTTGGGATATTTTTTAATTATTTTTTTTAAACTTCTTTCTTCTTTTCCCTGGAGGATGGCTCATTCATGGGCTGGCAGTATGGGACAAAGGAAAGCAGGCGGCAAAGCAGGGACATTGCAGGAGCCCCCATGGCCAGCCCAGGACTGTCACCCTGGCTGACCACAATGCTGCGGGTTGTGAGGCCGAGGGAGGACGCATGTGCATGGCCCTGCAGCTCTGGTGTTTGTGTATGGCCAGGCATGCAGAGTAGGAAAAATGAAAGAGCTGGGCTAAAGACAAATGTCTGTCTGGCTTTGGCATTTGTTTTTAGTTAGGGGTTACCTGTGGTTTTGCTAACGGAAAATGCAAGAGTGACAAGGTGCCCGCTGCATATGCCATGGTCCTTTGGCTGCCCTGCCAGCCTCCTGGGAGTGTGCTATCACCTTTCCTGGAGAAACTTCATCTAAAACCTGAGTTTGTTCATTCAAAGATTAATTATTATTTGCTTTTCCAGATAGGTACCACCAATCCTATTGTAAAGTAATTATTTTTTTAACAACAGGCACTGTAGTGATGCTCTTCAGAGACCCAGGGAGGAGAAAAACGATATGAACAATTTTTGGAGATTTTTTTTTCATTTATCTAAAACTCGCTTCTCCCAGAGAATTAAAAATTTTCCCCACTGTAAATCTTCTCTTTATTCTAGTTTAGTGACAATTAATTGCTGTTAGTTTGTTCCATAATGACCCGTAGGAAACCAGAAGCAGCCCTGTTCGTGGGCGACCCCTCCTCGCCCATCACCGCTTTGCTCCCCGCCGGCTTGCGCGGCTGGCGGGCTGGAGAAACTCCCTGGTCGGCCTGGCTCCACTGCTGAGAGATTCACATTATTTATATGGAAAAAGTGCAGGATGCCATCTCCCCGCTCGCACTGCCTGCATAAATTGCATGTGTTTATTATTCATCGTAACACAGCACATTCTCTGTTTCTGTGTCACTTGTCACTAATCACTTATGCATCTGATGTGCGGATCCAGAGCAGGTTCTTAAGCATTCTTGGCTTCGAAACATAAGATATGCATGGGTAAGAGTTTATCCCACCCCCAAAATAACAACTTCGATACATTTTCAAAAGGGAAAGTGCATATGTTACAGTACTCAGGAGCAGCAATAACCAAACTAGCTGAGAAGTGACATGGACTTGGGTTATTTTCTTGTTGTTTTTTTTTTCCTTCTTTGGTTTCTCTTTAGTATTTCATGAAAGTGTGTAAAAATCTTAACATTTGAATGCCACACGCTTCGTTCTGCCTGAGAGATAAAGGACATTTCTCTAAAAGAAACATACGCTCCTTGTTCCTTGTTTTGATTCTCCGTACAGCTTGTCACAATGCATTTACATTTTGTCCATACATTTGGATTTGCAACCTGAGCTGTGCTTTTGAGGAAGGGAGGCAAACTCTTCTTCAACTTTTTGGAGGCGGCTGGGCGCTGCCTGCAGCCTGCCGTGCACAGAGGACGCACGTCGCACGCAGGCCCCTGCCAGCTTCTTCTGCCACCCACCGCCTCTTGCCCCAGCGGCTCCTTCTTGAGGGGCTGGGCTGGTGGCATTGGCCATCAGGTGGGGAAAGGCTCTTCTCAGGCACATTTTGCTACCGTCCCTTCTCAGTCCTTTCCCAGCCTGCGCCCCAACACATAAAAGCCGATTGCCAAACCTCAGTGGATGGCGGCACTGTGTCTACCCCAGCTTTTTCCTCCACAACATTTCTTCATCCTGCTCCTTTTAGCCTCTGGGCAATGCCAGAAAGTGCTCTTTCTTTGCCTATATCTGCTCTGGGAAGCACCATGAACATGCTGGCACCCCTGGAAGCCTTGTGTTTAAGACACTGTCTTTTTTTTCCCCCTTCCTACAGCACTGGACAAGTGCCAGTAACAGTGTGAGGCTGGGGATGGAGACCCCATGCAGCCCCAGCAGGGATAACACCTGCATGGACAGAGCTCATGGGCTGGGAAGGGCCTGGGTATCCCTGTGAATAGTGGTCATTCCACTGGACAAATCCCAGTTATCAGACTGAGAATATGGAAAATATTCCTGCACTTCTGGTAGTCAACCTGATGCAGCTGTAATGCTGCAAACCTGGTGTCAGCGGCCAGTGACGGATCATCTACACATCTAAGGAGTGTGAGCTCCTCTGTGGGACATCTGCAATAGATGGCTATGCCATATATATACATTAGCCTGTGACTCATCTGCACGACATTAGCCTGCAGCAGAAGATCTGTGCTATCAGCCTGGCCTTGTGGGTGGGCAACATGCAGACCAGCTGGCAGAACAGTCGCCTTGATAACCTATATTTACCAAAAATATTTCTTTTTGTTTCACCAAGCATCTGCAGGCCAAAAATTATTGACTGTGGAAATACTGAAAAAGTCACAAAACCAGTCAAATTGTATGATGTGAACGTTTTCTCCTCTTTCCAAGGCTGCTGAAATAGAGGACTGCTTACTGATCTCACCAGCTAGAAACACAGGGGTTTCATCCAAGGAGATAATTTTAATTGTTCCTTGTTCTGTTGATATCTGATGGGAACAATCTTAATAGCGACGTCCAATTGCAAGTCCTCCTTCTTGAGTGAAGTCAGCCCTGCGATAACACCAGAGAGGCAGCTTGAAATTAGGATACAGAAAACTGTTGCCAAAAATATGTCAACTTGGAAGGTCATTAAGAATTATCCATTTGTGCATGTTCACATGCCAGCAGTACCTTAAGTGATTACCTTGGAGGGACAGATTTGTCTAATGAACATACGAGTGAACAATATAAAATTGTGATTGATAAATCAAATAAGAATTTATAATTTGGCAATGAATCTAACCAGAATGGAGTTTTACTGGATGCGAATGTGAGAGGAGCTATTGGTGTTCTTTGCTAAAAATGACTCTCGGTGGTATTTTTTCACTTCATGACTCCCCAGTTGTAGGTGACTGATCTGAAAACCAGGCTGCCTGTACCTCAGGCAGAGACAAGTTGTTCTGAAGATCTTGGCTCACCATTTCCAGTAGTTATTTTTTAAACCTCTCCACCTGCACCTTTACTGATCTCTTTTTTTAAGCTCAGCTTAGAAATTAACCTAGACTGGTCCTGGCAAACAAAGTATCGTTTTTTAAACCATGTGATAGTTGGTATAATTCTGGTTAAGTATTTTTAAAGTTAGGCACTCAGAAAAAAAGCAGCTGATTGTTAACTCTGCTTTTCTGCACTGACATAGCTCAGGAGGGAGTTTTGATTTTTGTCTCTGAAAGATAGATTGCATTAGTAGTTTCCTGAGTTGTGTATTATATGTCCTTCACAAAGGGCTTTAAAAGTCCAAAAAGGCAAGATGTTTAGTTTTAAGAACTGTCTTGTACAGGTGGGCTTTTTTTTTCTCCTAAAGCTTTAACCTCTTAGTGGCTAAAATCAATGCAATATACACATTGTTTTTTAAAATAAGCTCTTACTGGCAGATGCACTTCATTTAACATTTATGGTAAACTCTTAGTGATTCCTTACTGCATCTTCATCTTTTTGGCTTGTGTCATTTTGGGTTTGGAGCACTCCTAGTGCAGAAGTGAGCACCGGCTCTGCAAAATCCTGTTAGAGCTGCTACAGTCTAGCTCTTGTCAAACTGCATATTAAAGACCCAGATAATAAGAAAGTACTAAAGGAGTTGTTACATTTTATTACGCCATGCAATTAATGCCTCCCTATGTACTAATGAACCAAAATAAGGTCATAATAGCTTTGAAATATCAGATTATTGAGGGTTTCTTTCACTTGATACAAAGGGGTAACTTCAGCCTGTCGGGTCTGTAGTGCACCGAGTACTGCTTCTTTTGCAAATTCAAAACTGCTATAGTAAAAGCTGCTGTTTAGTTGAGGTGGAAATTTCAAGGGGTGTTTATGTTGGATCTTGCTGTTAGATTGGGTTGGGTAGTCATGAAATGGGCAAAACCCATTTACCAAAACTCTGCATATCATGAGACCAGACAGAAATGACGCTGATTTGGGGCGCCTCAGTGCATCGCTGGCTGTGGAGCACTGCATGAGGGCACGTCCAGTGCAGAGGCACGCTTGCACAGGGAGCCAGCACCTATTAACCTCAGCCAAACAAAATTCAGCAGCGTCTCCATTTGTTGGTAACATTGTGGGATGTCCCCATAGGCTCCCAAAGGGGAAAAGTTGTATGGAAATGTGCCTTCTGACTCATAGGTCTCCCTTCTGTTTTCATTTCTCCTAAACCTAGCAGCTATTGTTTCAAATTTTTGCACCTCCTTTTTTGTCCTGAATCTGTGGCACTTTCTGTGTAATTTATCACATGGAATTTTTAAACTGAGAAAATGCAAATAAGAATTTGAAGGTAAAAACACTGATGTTGGCCTCTATAGCCAGAAAACAGAGCAGCATTAAGACTCACTATATCCTTAACAGATGTTGCTGTGCCTATGGATGCTATGGGTAACATAGCAAAGCTGCGTTGTACGGTGGGCTTTGGAATGCGTAGGCTCCCAAGGGAAGAGAAGGGGAGAGGGAGCCCATTAAGGCTGGTCTGTCACAGCCAGCTCCTGAAGGTCCATGGTCATGGACTGCGGCTGTATTCCCTCACCTTGGAAAGGGCAAGATTTGGAACATACTGTGTAAGTTAAAAGAAAATAGGAGCATGATTGTGAGTGAGTTGCTGTGCGTTGGCGTGGAGCTGCTTTCATCTCATGAGAGGGGAGGCTTGGGCTGCACAGGGCTGCAGCCCTGCAACTCAGAACGTCCCGGGGAAGCTGTGCAGCAAAACATGACACAAGCCTTGAAACATTTAGGGACAGGGCATGTTATTTTAATATCCTTTTTTGTGCTTAATAGAAAAGGGGTTTGTGGTTAATTCTTTATTATCTCCGACAGCAGTTCTCGCTTTGGCTCCTCTTTCTTTAACTGCCAAGCTAGCATTTTCCTTTTTTATTGCTCCTTTCTTCGAGGTTTGCTTTGGAATAGTGCCAGTTATCATTTCCCATTAGGGCAAATATTGCATCAAACTCACGATTAGGGATTTGAGGGCTTGGGAATACAATTCTCTAACATTTGTCTTTCATTTTCTATGAGTCTTTTTCTCTCTCTTTGTACACACACATACGCACACATGCCTGTGTATGTGTGGATATGCATATGTGTGTATATATATATATTTATAGAGGGGGAGAAAGAGAGCACTGCATGTGTCTAATTACACGGGTAGGTTTACACGTACGCATGTGTCTATTTGTACATAAAGTTTAAACCTCTTCGTTTAGAGAAAAAGAGAAGAGCTCTCTCCTCATGTGAGATTTCAGAGGACTCGGAAGGTTAATAAAGGAAGAGAATAACAGATTTGTTTGTATGTTTTGGGTTAAATACTTCAGTTTTGCAGTGAAGGAAGGTGTTAAGAACACACACTGTGAGCGTGGAGATGAAGCCACTGCTAGGGAGCTGCTACCAGTTTTACCGACCCTACAGAACTGGAGAACAACACTGCCTATGTTTGAGGGTGCCTTTTACCATACCTCATTTATTGCCTACCTGCATATACATAGCCACTTCATTTGTAGCACATTCCTCTAATAAAGTGGAAGTAAATATTACACTCTTAGAAACTAACTGTTCTGCTGTAGTAACGTATACTACACCACCTATATTGAAGGACTGTACAGATACCTAGGCTCTGATTCGGGGACCCTGAATTGCTCTTAAAAGGTGCTGATTTCTGTGGGTTAAGCAAACAGGTCTAAATGTCTCAAGGCAGACAAGAGGCTGTGCTGGGTGCATGCACTCATTCGGGCTTCAAGGCATCTGACTTTTGGCTCAATCTACCTCTTTCTTTGCTTATCTCCAACATTTAGACACTGCTGAGATGATAAAAAATCATTCCAGCTGACAACTATTTCTGATGCAAGCTCACAAAACCCATCAGCTGCTCTCAGTACCTAATTCTGGGGGGATTTTTGAATAAGTTTTTTTTGCTTCGTTTACACCTGGTCCGAGGGCAGGTGGGTTGCAGGTGGTCCCCCTCACCATCTGCCCTGATGGGGATGGAATTGGTGACGTGATGGGGGGCTGGTACTGGTGGCGATGCCTGAGGTCTGTGGTCCCCCACGGGGCTGCCCCACTGCCCTGTGCCACCCCCACCACCACAGAAATGGGGCTCCCGAGAGCAGGGCACCATCGTCCTTCACACCTGGCAAATCACTTAACCTCTCGGCATGTTGGCTTTTACAGCTGTTAACATGGGGAACGGTTTCAATTCGTCTCTTCTTGTAAAGAGCATTACGGCTTTGATCGACCGGGGGCCACAGCGTTATTTCCACTTAGTGATAAGTTGGATTTTGGCAGCCGGCGGGAGGGAGATGAGCACATTCATCTGGGTAAAATTCCCTGGCTGGAGAAATAGCCAACGGGGAAGTTTTATAAGGCAGGCACAAAGCAATATCAGCAATATCCAGAGCAAATCTTGTATCAGAGCTGTCATTTTTGCTCCAACCTGGCAGTGGCAGTCTGGGGATTTGGGGGGTCTAGGGGGAGAGTGGAGTGGGTGAGATGCAGAGCGGTGCTGGCCAGCTCAGCTGGGGTGGTGCTGACACTCACAGCCACCCGACAGGTTCCTAAATACATATATTTCCAAGCAGCCAATTTGTCTGCCTCCAAAAATTTATTCTTCAAGGCTTGTTCCCATCTGCCAAAAGAAAACATGTCATTTAAAAAAAAAAAACCCCTAACACTGACAGACAGGAGTGCGTTGTTGAGCTAAAGCCCTCTGCTTTTACCTGAGTCAGGCGCCAGCACCGCGTGGTGAGACAGCCCTGTCACCCACATGCTTTATTAACAATCAGCTTTTAATCGCGCTTCTCCCTGGCACGCTGACAAATATTTTTCCCTTTGCTCACCATTCACCCTTTCATTTTTCTGACAAATACCATGCTTACTTCATTCAAATTTTTGCAAAATTGAGCCTGGATGAGTGGCTCAGTCAATGTGCAGATTAAATACAGTGTCACCTCTTTTCCTGCTCGTAGTACAATGGCTGTACATTAAAATTATTAGAGTAATTTCTGTCGCAATTTCTACTGATACATTGTGTGTTTCTAGCTCTGCCCTGCTGCTTCTGCCCTGCCTTCCTAAAAGTAAAGTCATGGTCCCCACATGGGGAAGCTTTTCATCGAGGGAAGGTACAGTAAGCTCCTAGTTATTTTAGAAATCTTAAAGTGATTAAGGCAAAAGGGTGGTTAATTATAAAATTCTAAAAACACAGCTGCTAAAAAAGAGTTTCAAGCAGCCACCAACTTATTATTTTGTCATCATCTCATGACATGCTTATGACACATGGGAAAAATAAAAGATTAAATCTCTGTCCCTGCACTGCCCCCACAGTCCTGGGAACAGCAGCATCTTCTCAAAGGAAGGAGGCTCTGCCCGACTCTGCCCATGCACGCAGGGGTAGCTCCCAGCCCTGCTTTCGCTTTCAGAGCTGCGAGAGCTAAATCTTCTGCTGGGGTGGCAGAACATCAGCTGGGAAAACTGTGGCTACATCAAGAGTAACCACAGTTTGTCAGGGAACAAATATCCCGGCTTTGGCTGTACCAGTCTTTCACTGAACTCCTGCACTTGTTTTTTGTTCCTCATACACCAAGGAGATAAAAAAGTCACTGCTGCTATTACCAGTGGGGATGGACTGTGGAGTCCCATAAACTTCCTCACACTGCCTCAGTAAACAGCAGCAGCCTTCTCCCTGTGCCTGCATTTTTGGGGCTACCTCAAAAAAAAACCAACCCAACCTGCCTACAGGGGAATCACCATGTTTTTCGCAGAGCCGGCCAGTGCTTTGGATGATGAAGAGGCCTCATATTGCCAGTCTGTCCATGCATCGAGGCCGCAGAGAGCCAGGAGCCCCTTGGCGTGCTATCGCTGGGCAAACCAAACCAGTCACTGGTGGATGATGAGCCTGCTCTTCAGCCTGGGAAGGTGTCTCTGTATAACCAAAATCTTGCTGCCCCTTCCATGCCAGCCAGATTCTCTCTATGTCCATTGATACCTGTGGCTTGAGTTATGGAGGTAATGCCAAACAGGAGTGGGCACCAAGGGGCACATCCATCTCATACCTTGCTCCTACCAAAATGAACTCAAGGACTGTCATTTTCAGCGGTGTTACTTATCCTGATGTGCTTTAAAAACCAAACAAACTTTATTTTAAAATTAACAATCAAGCAGGATGGCTTCTAAGGATCAAGGTGGAGACTGCAGAGGAAACTAAAGGCACTCAAAAGTAGAAGATGTTACAAACACTAACCAGAAGTTGTCTTTGCATCGGTGGGCACAGCAACATCTGCAGTGACTTGATGAAGAGAGTGGACTTTTAATTACTAAGGTTTGACTATCTTCTTCTTACCATCAAGCTGTAAGAGGCTAAGGAACACAAGCCTTTGCGCCTTCATGGTGCAACAATGCAGAAGTTGTATATATGGTACTATCATTTCTTTCCATTACATGAGAGACACAGGCTGTGGCTGTGATGGGGTTTGAACAAAGCCCTTTTTAAAGAAACCATCAACACTGGGAGTACAGTGGAGTGTCCTTCATTTCCCAGTATGAGCATCAACTATTCTGATGTGGGAGGAAAGAAGGCATGCCATCCTGCTACAGAAACACTTCTGGCTCCTTATAGAAAAATGTCATTTGGAAAAATACTGGCCAAGCTCAGTCTCAAACAGTTCCCGGTCTATCTGTGGCGCATCAGAGTGCTGGCCTCACTTGGCATAGCTGCCCCAGCAGACAGGCGCCACTGAGTGACAAGGGCTACAACTGGCTCTCACGATACCCTGAAATCTGGGACATGCTGGCACGCGTCTTACTCCTGACTGTTGCTTCCTCCAGTCTCCCGTCACCGTGGGCTGGGTGCTCCCAAAGAGCAAGCTGACAGTGCTTGACAGCAAGATGTGTGGATTAGGCATTGGACTAAATGAAAGTTTGGGCACCTGGCAGATTACACTCTT
>NW_010201358.1:31301-42326 GCF_000695765.1 Mesitornis unicolor
GCAAATATTTAAGAAGTGTGTGTAAGGACAACTTAAAGACTCCCGTACGTTGGTGTGTATGTAGCAGTGGTACTTGGTGCAACTTGTGCAGTGCAGAAAGCTTCTGTATGGACTCACAGTTAGAGGAGGCTCATCCCTAAAGTTTGCAAGGAAACATCTCTAGGAAGACATGAAGCACAGATTGGGGTTTCCGGCAGGACAAGGCAGCCATACTCAGCCTTCACTGCTGGCCTGTTTATCCCCATGCTTTCCCTTCTCCAGCTCTTTTTTTTAACCCATGGAGAAGCTGGGATGCCATGCACCTGCGTGGAGCTGCACACCAGCCGTGCAGAGCACAGGGGCTCATTGCCCAGCAGCAAGGTGATGGGGTGGGTGAAGTGTCCAACCCCTCCTCTCTGCTCTATGAGAGCCACTTGCTTCACAAAATCTGCGTAGCAAAGTGGCAGTAGCCACAGTGTTGGATGGTGTCTCACCCCAGACCCGCTTCGGGTAGTAGAGGTTGTCTCACTGACTCCGGAGGCTCTGAGACAGGCCAATGACAGCAGTAACACCACCAAAATATTCCCCTGGGCTCACGGGACTGCAGCTCTGGTCAGCAGCCACCTTCGTCCCCACAGAAGCACAGGGGAAGGCGTGCTGGCTTTCTGCTCCTGTGAAAATACACCCACCCACACACATGAAGTTTTCCCACCACTTTCCAAGAAAGGCTCATCCAAATACCTTTGTTTTCACCATAGCTTGTCTTAAGTCAGTATAACACAGACCAGCTTAACTTTATAGTGCTTCTTTTTATAGAGGAGCATTTATTTCTTGTACCAACTCTCAAGGATGTTTTATCTGTTTTATATTCCATTGAATCCTCTGTGAAACTGCACTAGTTTACAATAATTTTATTACTTTATTAATTAAACGTTTTCCAACAAGCTAGCTATGGCATTTCTTATCATCAAGGGTTCCATTAGTTTTTAATGGTGTGAGACAAAATTACCATTTACTCACATGCAATTTAAGAAGCATCATTAACACAGAGAAAGCACCAGGTGGGATTTCTAATAGTTACTGTTTCTCATTTTTGTTTTTATTTAAAAGGAATAACTGGTTTTGAGGTTTTTGCTGCAAGGTTGCCAAATCCTCACTTTGTTTTTTATGTTCAAGATAATTTAAAATAATGTTCTATCTCCTAAGGCTCTTCTCCACACTATTTCACTTATCAGCACATTGCTGGGTTTGTACGCAGTGTCTCGGTGCAGCCGGGTGAGTGTGTTGTCTGCACAGTAATCACCAAGAACAAAGGCTCATCTGCACGGTCAGTGAGCAGGGGCTGTGCGGGAGCGTGTCTGTGTGTGCACACGTGTGTGCCGGAGACAGCGGCTGGATTTGCAGGGGCGCGGGTGGGAGGTAGCCAAGCTGGTGTGAGCCCCAAACCACAGCCACCTACTGCCTCGTGTGGCACAGGGCCTGGAGGTGCTGGCTGCAGGGTCCCACAGAGCCTGTCCCAAGAGACCAAAGGATGCTCCTCAGCCATGCTCATCCATGGCACCAGGGACTGGCACCGTGAGGAGGGGTGGAGGCAACCTGCCTTTCTAAAGTTCTTGGGAAACTTTGATGAGGACTCTCTGCACAGATACTGGTTTTCCATGAGAAAGACAATGGATTCTGTGATTCTGTGACTCTGAAAATCCATGATTGTAGTAAATATTTATCTTAAACAAAATAATAATTAAATGGCAACTTAATTGCTATATTCTATTCAAATGTGCTGTTGACTAAATGCTGACTCAGTCCATTTACATGTTAATAAATGTCTGTGTTCAAGGTACTCCTTGGTTAATTTTCTAGGTTTAACAGTATGAAGCGGAGCTGTTGGGCTTTTTTCTTTTTTCTTCTTTTTTTCCCTGTTATCTCATTGCATTTGTTTAACTCCGTGATCTCCTGCTTTCGTGTACTGATGCGAGCAGTGCAGATCCGCTGGTGCCCGCGCCGTGCACGGTGGGTCCGAGCTGGGGCATCGCTGCCGAGATGTAGCGCAAGGGTCCAGATGGTGCACGATCCCGCGAACCACCGAGCGCGAAGCGCGCAGGAGGGTGTTAGGGATATTTAGTGGGATGTGTTTGACAAGGTGTTTCCTTATTTAAAGGGGAGGGGAGGAAAAGGCAGATGGTGTGGCTGTTTCTAATGACATTCCCTGGCTGGGTTTTTTTAACAGCAGACATAAGAGGGGGCACAGGCACCTGACGCGCCTGTCTGCTCGGCTGCTGGGAGGGAAGGGGACACTGACAAAACAGGTCCCACTGCTCTCCCCGCTACCTGTTCTACCTTTTTATTTTATTTGCCAGGGTGCCCGGTGAGGCTGATGGAGGGCTCTGCCTGGGGCTGGTGTCCCCATTGCCACTGGTGGCTGCACTGCTCTGCCCAGGACCAGCCACACCGCTCAGGGGAAGCCTCTGAGCCTTCCCTGTGCCTCTCTCCCTCACTCTGCCTTACCTTGCCAACGTCTCTGCCCCTGGCTCACCCAGGTGGCTGTACCATCACCAGCAGTGCTTCCCAGGTCTGTCCCACTGCAGGTGCAGGTTGGCACTGCTGCTTTCCCACGGCCTCCCCAAAACACCAGGATGATGCTCTGGGTAGGAGGAAGCAGCTTACAAATGATGTTTTCCTCTTGGAGCTTTTAAAGCATGCTACAGGCAGAAGTGGCCTGATATATTTAAGGTTAGGAGCATCTATTAAAATAGAAACAAATTTTACATTTTCTAAAAGGGCAGATAATTGTTCCATGATGAAGAGGGCAAATACATGCATAAGGATGACCTCTGTGTTAAATGCACACTGAACTGAACTTGTGGTCAGATAAATTTCTAATTAATTTGCTTGTGCAAGCCACGGAACAAAAGCTCTCATTATGTATTAGAACAAGAGGTTCAAAAATTCCCGCATGCATCCACATTATCCTGAGTCTTATCTGCAGAGGGACTCTAGGGTGGCCCTCCCTGGGGTGATGCCACTGCAAGCCCTGGTGGGAGCCACCAAAGTGCCCTGACCCCCCACAGCATCCTCACATGTTGGGATAACCCTCGCCACTCCCATGCTAGCCTGCGGCCAGGGACCCCCATGTCTGGGCCAAGGGCTGGCTGGGTGGTTTGGAAGCGGTGCCAGGCGGGCGGGTGCCGGCGGGCAGTGCCGAGCTGTGGCTGGCACTTTATGCTAATGGCCCTGTCATTATTTATTCCTTTGGAATTCATTACAATCGCATTATTTGGGATCGGCTCATTTAGTGTCATGAATGCATCCATAGGATTTTTTTTTTACTGTGACCTAATTATTTTAAAGTGCTGCCGTATGCTGGGTTTTAAGGCAGACTTAGGAGTTACAGCAAACAACACCTAAGTGGCTCCGTGGCTACTCACAGCCCAGTGAGAAGTGTGCAAGAAAGTGCTGTTCAGCTGCCATGGCCCCTGGCAGAGCGCTATGCCAGCACGGCACGGCACGGCACGGCACAGCGTGGCACAGCATGCTTGTGGCTGGTAGTCCTGAGCCCAGGCGTCTTGCGCAGCTGCAGCTCCAGATTTCTCTCTATTCAAAGTAAATTTTTTTGGCGATGGAAGCTCAGAGCTGACTTTTCTCCCAAAACCAAAGTTCAGTCCTGACCTTGTCTAAAGCAAGAAAGAAACCCCTCAACAATGTTTTGGGAAAATTTTGTCTCACTTCTCATTGATCACCAATATCTTTGGGTGCTATAAAGCTCTGCAGGGGGAGAAAATCTTCACTGAGAGAAACCTTGTTTTACTTTAAAACTTTCTAAAAAAAACTTTATATTTTTTACGTGAAATTCCCATGAATACTTAAAAAGTAATTTTATTTTGAAAGCACTAAAGTGACTTTAACTTTTCTGAATTTTTTTTGTTCTCATCACAAGCAACTTGGCAATACCTGAAAGAATGTGGAGACTCTTTTTTTTCCAAGAAAGGTCTCTCCCAAATCTTTTGCCAAGACCTGCTTTCAACCCACCTCATACCATCCAGCTCCATTTCACACTGACCCCCAGCCTGGCTGAGGAATTGTGGCACCACAGCATGGGAACGGCTTCACTTTTCCCAACTCAACACCTTCTCTGCTAAAAACATTTTCTTTCAGTAGCAGAGATGTCAATTCACACTGATGTCAGAGTTAAATTCATTCCTGGAAGGTCAGTGCAGAGAAATCCCTGTCCCCTGCAATGTCCCCAGCTCAGCAGGTTGATCCACAGTGTATTTTTGGATTTGGATTTTCACAAAATCACATCATTTCAAATCTCCCTGCAGACCACTGAGCACATTTTACAAATGTTTGTGAAAGTTATAAATGCTGATAATGACACAAACAGTCTTTTTATGAACGCAAACCTACTCCTCTGTATCCTGCAAGCACAGCCATACACATGACAAGTTTGGGCTCAGACACATGGGGATGTTTATCAGGAAGTGACAGCTTCTGCGCTTCCTCCCACCCTGGGCACGCCTGTGCCCCCTGCAGCATTCGAGGGGACTCGCCTCTCTGTGGGGTGGTGGAAGCCAGGCCGTGACTGAGGCTGTGGCTGCCACCCTGGTCTGGGTGCTGGGTTTTGCAGGAGAGAACCGACCACAATGGCTCTGCTCCCCCATGGGTCAACTCCGAGCCCCACACTGTGCGGCAGGACCAGCTACATGCAGGGCCAGGGAGATGCTGGGTGGGTGCAGCTGTTTTCTATGGAAAGAGTTAACAGGATGTTTCCCATGCTAAAACTGATCACTAAATACATAGCTAAGCTCTGTATGAGGTAGCTTAACAGCTCTGCCTTCCTGGTGAAACCAACAGAAAATCACAGCTTGTCTCCCTGTGTCCCCCTGTGGCCTTGCATCCAACACAAAACTCATCAATGAACTTCATACCTTTGACACAAGCACTGTAAACAACCTCATTTCAAGTTTTTAAGGGTAACCCAGTGACCTTGTTTCATTTTATTATAATTAATAATTATAATTCAGGTAATCAACCTGAACTAATAGCTGACAGCAAAATCTGTGTCTGGTTGTGGAGTATTTTATATACATTGCTGATGTCGTGACAAATTATGATTTTTCCTTTATATAGTCATTGTTAGTATCATGTCCAAAAGAATGCTTCTCCTGCTTGTCTCTGCCGAGGGTTTCGTATCAGCGTGAGACCTTAAAGTATTTTTAAATGGCTGCAAGGACTTGCTAACGTAAAGTCATGGAATTATGCTAGTACTTCAGCACAAAATTTCCTAAAAAACGTTACAACCAAGAAGGACTGCTAGAAACCTCTTCTTGCTCATGGCAGGGCATTTTAAATAGCAAGGGGATGGGCTCCTCACCTACTCCCTTTGCAAAGCCTTCTAACAGTGCCACACCACTTCCAGATGGGAAGTCCTCCTGGGTGAGCAGGACCTCCTGCCCGTGGCCATGCCCGTGTATGCCACTGCAGGGCTGCAACCCAGGGCTGGACACCTCCCATGCTTTGCTACTGGCTTCAGGTCCTTACAGAACAAACTACATAAGCAAAAGCTCTCTTTAAGGCTAAGAGTAAAAGCCTTTTGTGTTAAGGTGGAAATCACATGCTTTGGAGTTAGGGCATGCCTATGCAGCTAGCTATGTTTGGCCATATGTTGCCTCTTTTCAGGTATAATCCACTTAGGACAGTCCCACAGGAACATTTACATGTAGAAGACATGAGTGCTCTTGGGGCTTGGCAATTTCCAGGGAAAGAAGGAATTAATATCATGGCTGAAGGGCTAGGCCCTTCCTCCAGTGCACAGGAAGGTAAAATAAATCGTCAGGAACAGCATTGTCCCACTGGTGCACACAGGAGCTGCCTGTTCCCGCCGAGGAAACGGCAGAGAGCCCACCCGGATAACTGAATTACAGCGACGAGTAAGGGGGCACAGAAGGGCTCTCAGGGCTGGGCTGGGCTCTGCCTCAGCTTAGCCCAGGTGGTTCTCTGGCTCTTGACTGCCCCTCCTCTATAAAATCAGGGTGGTAACACCTACCTTTTGGGGACATTACAAAGCTAAATGTATGTTCAGGAGGTGCCTTCAAATCCTTGGGTGGAAACCACCAACAGCTGTCACAGTAAGGTACCAGTGTCTCTCTGAGAACATAAATCATGTTAGAAGCTCATGAAATCTTCTCCAGTGGGGCCACCTGAGGGGCCCCACATCATTGTCCACTCGATTTTTCTAAATAAACATATTCCAAATCAACATACATAAGCTAATAATATTCTGCTTGATATGTAAAACCACAAAACACACACACGCTGGTTAGTAGACAAGTCAAGCGATAGTCTTCTTTGTGTGTATATATAGGTATGCACATACCTATCTACACACACAATTCATTGTTTTATTGGAGACTTGTATGAAGTTGGTGTGTGTTGGGACTACGCGTGTGTTTTGTTTGGTTGCGTAAGCACTGCAGCGAAATCCACATTAAACAGGGAATTGGAGACTGTTTCTCTACATGAAATCCAGCTCGATTTTAGAACAAATACCACTACAGAAAGCGCTGCCAGAGTCTGCAGTACACAACTCAAGACAGCATCTTTCATAAAACAATTACATTTTTTCTAAAGGCAGTGAAAGCTTTCAAAAAGTTTACTTGATGTCTAACCAAGCAATGCTGCATCTTCAAAATTGAAGGAGAGCTCAGAAAGTTAGTTTTTTATTATTCTTCATTTAAGTATTATTTTTTAATTGCAGCGTATTAAACATAAAATCTGGTACAATCTTTAAAAATAAATAGGACCTAACTATAAATGGGCCCTGTTGTGTTTTTATCTTTGACAAGCAAGTAATTGCTTCTCAAATTTATCAGTTTGTTTATGCAAAAACCATTTACCAAGCCTAGCTCAAAAGCATCAATTTCATCATTATCATCTTATTAATTTAGCCAAGCTATAACACAGCTGATTATTCCTGAGTAATATCCTCTGCAGCACATCATGTGTGGCAAAACCATCTGTACAGTACCTATTTAATAAATAAACCCTCGGCTAAATGTCTCTGTTTATTGAGAACTAATGTTTATAGAAAATATAATGGAACTCAATAAATAACTCAGCTTCATCAACCTGCATATGAATCAGTGCGAAGAACGCTGACATCATCACCTTTCAAGTACCAGAGAAAGCAAAATTACCCAAAAGAGCTATAGAGTCAATATTAAGGCATTAAAACTGCAATGAAGGCATATTAATGCTTAAAACTTCATTGTTGGCAGTAGAATTACCACCACGGACATATTTTATAACTCTAAGAATACTTAGGCTTTATGACTGTTTCTTTGTTGAGTGCCTTGCACTTAATGTAGTTTTCCACTTTAAATAAAAAAAACCCTCAAGATCTTAAAAAAAAAAAAAGGAAAAAGAAAATTGCTGATTCTGAGCATTCATTTTTAAAATAATGCAAACTGCTGATTCCAATTGTTTGGATGGTGGAAAAGGCAAACTTATTTAACTCCATGCTTCCTGAGCTCCTGGTAGCAGGCGTGGGGTGTGCCAAGGTGAAGATCACTCAGCAGTGCTGCACAAAGATTACAGAGCAACCCATGCACAGCTAAAGACGTTTTTAATACAATGCCTGGGTTTAGGGGAAGAAAAATGAACTGAGTTGCCGCAGACATTGGGATACTTATTGATTGCTGGTTGTTCCTACAACGGCAGCTCTTGCTAGTTTATTTGATTCGGTGCTTTACAACTGCTTCACCACCACAAATTGGGCATTTAAAATATACCTCTTATGCCATCAGCAAATAATAATAGATTCATTTCTTACAACTCCTTTCCTGGGCCCCTCTGAGAACTATTCTCTGCTTATTTACATTTTGTTCTCTTTGTTTCTGAGAAATATCATTCTGCACACACAGTTTAAGTGAGGACACTGCCTGCCTGCAGATGGACACCCAACCAGCATAGCCTTCTGCAGCCACACCTGAGGTACCTTTAATGTTGCAGGTTCATAGGAAACAGCTTTCCCCATAACAAACACAAAGCCCTGTGACATTACATCAGTAATGTGGCACCTCCAGCTCTTGGTAGGGATCAAGGGCACAGTGTACTTTCTTAAAAGATTCTTATAACTTTCCCCACCCACGGGGTTGGCCAGTCTCCTCTGGGGTCTCTTCTGCAGATCAGAAGGACCAAGTATAAGACAAAGAAAACATATTTCCTAATCCATTCATTAGCGCACACATGATGGCAAACACTTAGGGGTGTGAATATTTTTAACACTGTATATGTTTACATAAAAAATGTGATTTACACAAGTCTTTATTTTTTATGCTGTATAAACTCGCTACATCAATTGAAAACAGTCCACCACGCTTTCAGTGGAGAGACAAAAAACAGGTCTGAAGATTGGGTCCCACCAGCTGCTTCGCCAGAACTGCAGGTGTTCAAGAGATGTGGAGTGTGGAATCTAGTCTTAAGAGGAAAAATGTTGATATTGAAAGTTTGGTTTCAGAGGCTGCGCACCCATCCGGTGGGCAGCCACACTGTTTGAGGGCATGCTGGGGGGCTGCTCATGCACAGCATGCTATGCTGCTTCACCTCCAGTGTCCAAAAGGGTTTTAAGAAAATAAGGAAAAGTGAATATTTGTGCTTCTGTTATTAAAATTAAAAAAGCATTTCCAATACTTGAAACATTTTGACCAGCTAACTAGAGAAAGACTCAAGCAATAAGCAAGAAATCCCTAAACACCACAAATGCAAAAATTTGGGAGATATTTGGGAGAAAATCTGAGGGACTCCCCAGCCTGCAGACTGCTGTGGCACCCTGTGGTCCAGCCATCCCCCAGTGCAGAGGCCTGGACTCTGGGTAGCTTCACTCCCCCAGGCAGCAGTAACCAGCAACACATCCTGCTGCACCCCACACAGAAAGAGTCACTATTTTTGGGTGAGCAGTTGGCCCTTGCAGCACGAGGAGAGAAACGCCAGCAACCCGTCTGACCACCCTGTCAGAGCAGGTCACCTGCAGCAGACAAATTCACCTTTGTGAAGGACTTTCAGGCTGGCAGAGAGCGGGAGCATCACCGGCCCAAGCACACCAATTCCTGCTAGCGACAAGGCTGACAGAAACGAGCCGCGTTAAATCAGCACGTCCGAGTGTCTCGGGCACCCTGCAAGTGCCTCGAGTTTTTCCCATTCTCCTCAACTTATGTTGCACATATGCAGCTCTTGTTTGCCTTCCTGAATAAAATAGCAGATCCACACAGTGCTTCACCGCCTAATGAAACTGAACATATTTAGAACATATGTGAGCCCGCTCGTCGTGAAAAGAACCATTTGTGGTTAACGAAGAAAGTATTCATGGTTTTGCTGCTAATTGCAAGGCGGTCTGCGTTTTCTTTCTGAGAAAAGAAAAAGGTAGTGCTGCAGTTGTAAGCACACAATAGAAGCGTGGCGCCTTTTTTTTTGCTGAGTTTTGGTGCTGTTGGATAAGCAAATTGATCTGTGGGGTATTCTGCGGACAGGGAGAAAGATACCATTGATAATCCTTATGTGGCTGTACATCAGCTGAAAACCCATATGTTTCTTTTAATTATTACTCACGCTAAGCATGAAAAGATGGGATATTTTTCTTGCTTGGAGTCGATGGGAGGTTTGCCATTTATTTTAATCGAGCGAGATCTGCTGGTTGCCAGAGCTGAAGACTCGTGATTCCCAGAGACTCCCATACAGCAGCACTGCCTGCCGCATCCTCATGACCAGGGCTGTGCCATGGCCATTGCTCTGGGACCAGCAGAGCTGTCCTCCCCTCCTGGCCTCCAGGATGCTATGTCCTGGCCTTTACGGTTTGCTGGGAGCTCAAACTGCTCGTGAGAAATTTAGTCGAGGCAATATATTAGCTTATTCACTAAAAATAAGACACAGTATTTTTGACCACTGTGTTTCGACCTGCTGCTCAGCGGCAGGCACCCATTTCCTGCTAATTTTGGCATACTGTATTGATACAAATTTTCCTAGCCAATGTAGGTTTTTTAATTTTAATTAATTGACGTGTCGTCTTATACTCTACTCTCAAAATTACCCCTGAACCCTGTCTTTGCTTCTAAAGATAAACAACATATTTTTCATTCCAAAAGAGAATTAAAATGGTGATTAAGACCTCCTTCAGAATTATAAACTGCTACATCTACATATTATGAAATGTGAAAAAAATCTTTTGTCGCTATCTTTAACAATTTCAGAAATCCATTATAATCCATGGCTTGAGAATGTACTAGGATGTGAACAAACTGTTACCAAATGAACGCAGAACTGGTAAGTCCTAAATGAACCCTAAATTAGAAGCACATAAAACATCAAGTCACTTGAATAGACCAGCGAGCATTTTAGCTGAGAAAAATCAGAATCAAAATATGAGATAAATGCTGCAGGGCAGAATATACAATTTTAAAGGCTTATTCATATGTTATACAGAGAGCTGAGCTGATGTTACACAGTCAGTGCTAATGTATCTGCCTGAGTGGGAGGCTGACAATCTAATTCAGAGACGGAATTTGGGTTCTGAATGAGTTTGCACATGTACGGAGAGCTGCGAGTGCCAAGGAAAATGGCTTTGACTCTAGGGAAGGAGTGTTTCGGAGGGCTGAAATGTAAGTAAACTGATATAGTGTACCTGGCTGCCAGTGAGAACAGAGTCATCGTAGGGCTGCACTCGCCACATCCCCACAGCCTAATGTCGTGTTGTGACAGTCATCCCTGGAAACACACGGCTGGAGGAGGAAACAGGAAAAGGACGCCGTGGACAAAACCCACTGGTTCTATTAATAGCATGCGCAAGCAGAAGTGCTCAAAGGCAAAGCTAACATTAGCACCCAGGCAACAATTTCTCAGGGCAGCCTTGCTGGGAAAACAGGACATGTTCACCTTATTTTTGAATCTGTGGACTTGCATAGGCTGCCCACGCTTCGTTCAAGGGGATTCAGACCTGGTGTTGGAGCATGCTGTTGGGCCTGCCGGGGGCGGCAGGGCCAGTTTTCGGGGGTCCGG
>NW_010201358.1:42357-58461 GCF_000695765.1 Mesitornis unicolor
TGTTTCGGTGGCTCGGCTGCAGCCCAAACTCCTGCTTGCTTGCCTCAGCTTGGCAAGGCCTCCGTGGCATGCCCGGCCAAGACAGCAACACCATGGCAATGGCGTTTAGCCATTTTAGGTTATATGAGCCATTTGATTTATGGCAACGAACACTTTCCCGAAGGGTGCCTGAACCACCAAAATCCTGGCGGCAGCGGGTAAATAAGCTGTGTGGTTCGTGGTTGGTGGAAAGGAGATGGAGCAACTGAAATACAAAATGCAGACAAGATATTAATTGCTGCCTCTAATATTTTATGAAGAGGAAAGACTCCCCTTACAACCGCCTGGCTGCTTTTAAAAGGTACCCAAAAGGGATATATTTCTGATTACATCCTTCTGTCCCACTGCTCTGAAAGTCGTGCATTGCTCTGTAGACCAAAACCAAACTAATGCAAACGCCTTCAAATAGGATGCACTTAATTTTATGTTTATAAATAGTGATTTATGGTGCACTGTCACCGAGGCTGAGTGTGCCATGTAGCAGTACTGTGGCAAGAGTACAGCCAGAGCAGAAACAAATTTAGGGCTTGGGCTGGAATAAAACCACTGACAGGACACTGCTGTGGGGAACCACCTGGCTGAGGGAAAAACTGGGCTTTCAACCTCCTGCCCTCATGTTTCAGAGAGAAACGAAATACCAATGTGCTTGTGCTCGGTATGATAACTTCACAGCAAATGCAAAGGAAGATCAGGAGCTTATCTGAGCCAAAGAATCGTCACAAGTGAGACAAACACAGCAGACATTCTGCAGCTGAAGGTCTCTGACCACCAGTGCATCCCACCAGCTCTCACCCCACTGCCCCTCACTCTGACCACTGTCTGAGGCAGCAGGGAGTGCCGTGTTGCAGCGTGCCTGCCGAAATAGCCTCAGCAAGGCTATTAAGAAACTAAATTACATCCTTGATGTCCGCTGGCTTCCAGAGGTTTTATTTTTTTAACAAGATGCGTAAGCGCCAGTGGATTCAGCACAGCAAGAATAGCAACCCCACCATTACCACAAGGCTGGATGACAGATGGAGAGAAGGTCATGGGTTGGGTTTGTAATCATGGGGCAGCCAAATGGTGCCTTGGCCTTCAGGGGCACACAGGCTCAACCAGCAGCTCCCCAAATCCCCCACCACAGGCAAGATTTCGGGTGCACCACTCTCCTCTGCTCTCCCAATGAGACAGCAGCTCTGGGCATCCAGGGGTGCAGGTTGCACTCAGGCTGTTGTCACTGGCTGCCGTCCGCTCTGCAGCAGGACAGTGATGCTCGCAGGAAGTCCAGGAGGTCAGGAACCCATCCCCTGGATTATTTCGGGTTGGTTATTGCAGGTTACAGCTTTTATCCCCCGTCACTGCTTGGCTCTAATGTGGTCTGACGGTGAGAGCAGCCAAGGGTGAGGAAGGGCTGTGAGGTTGCCCTGGGGTCAGACTCATTCATGGTGGTAGAGCCACCCACAATTGCACTGGGAAGATAGGTGATTATCTGCCACCTTGACATCAAACCAAACGGTGCTGCTTGGTGCTACTTCTGCTGGGTCTGTCTGGACCAATATACCCTGCCACTGACCTTCCACTTTCCACCTCCCAGCAGTAGCTCATGGTTTACTCAGGGCTTGATTAATTCAGCCAGGTCTTTCAGCTCTTACGTGCTTCCCAGCTGACACGCTCCCAGCTAAGGACAGGAGTAATTATGAGTTCCTGAGTGCATGACCTTTGTATTTCCTTCCAGGCAGTGCCCTGCCTGCAGCCACCCAACTCCCCAGCACCCCATCCCACCCTGTCCTGCCCTCCCCAGCAAATTTCATCAGCACATTATGACATCTTATTTCAAGGTAAATAACTAAAATATGGAAGCAGTCTGGTCCCAAGAACAATGCTTGAGAAACTGGACAAGTAACTCCCCTCTCACAAAACACATCCCCTTGAAGTGTATAAAGTCATCGTCTCCACTCTGCTTGCCACCCTCGTCATCCCGTACCAGTTCCCACGATCACCTGTTTAGCTCATAATTTCCCACAGGGTGTCATATGAAATGCAATGAATGCCATTACTTTGGAGAAATCATTCACTGAATAAGGAAATTAAATTAGTCTGATACCAATGGCTTTTGGTAAACCCATGCCACATTTTATTTACCATTTACCTTTCAACATTATTTCTGGAGAAATGTGTCCTATATTATTCAGGCAGGGCTGCTTTGCTCTCTGCTGCCCTGTGTGCATGCCACCACTGCCAGAGTGGATTTGGTGACTGCTGCCTCTGCATGGTGCCACCCATTAGCTCTCACTCCCTGCCTCCCCTCCTGCTGGCAGCACCACCATCTCCAAGGAAAACGGAGGCAATTATTTTGGGGCCACTTCAAAATTACCTTTAATCCTTGGTGCTTTGTGCCCTCACTTTTTCCCACCTTTGTTTTCTTCTTTTTCATTCTGATAAAGAATTGTTTGTTTTAATTTCCCTTGCAAGGTCTACCGCAGCCGCTGCAGGAGAAGCTACTCTTGCTCTTTGCATGATGCTTTTTTGTCAAAGACAATAGCTCTCGAATGCAGAGTGAGCCAAAGAGCTTTATTTCTGCGGTGCCTCAGTAATAATGCACACACTGTCCTCTGCAAACAAGAAAATAATGTCATTGCCAGGTTAACCGTCGCTTCAGAAATACAGAATCCCTATTCCTGGAGGGAGCTGCTCTCCGTTTGATCGAGGAGCACAGGTCGCTGTGGCAAACCAAATTAAAGCACAGGGCTGCAGCTTTGCCGGAGAGCTCCAAAGGCGCAGGGGCCAGCCCTCCTCCTGGGGACAGGCAGATCTGCCCTTATGTCCCTCTTCCTGGCAGGCATCCAGGATAGCCAGGCTGCGAAGGGGCTGCACTGCAGCCCCGCGATTTGGGACACCTCACAGCCCAGTGCTGCTGAACTGCAGTGAGGGTGTTATAGTCTGACCTGCAATTACCCATTTGGGTTCTGCCTCATTGGCAAAAAGGTACATTTCCATGGAAAACAATAGGCTCCTCTGCTTGCCAAAAGTAGAAATCATTCCTATTGAAAGGCACTTGACAGGAATGTAAATAAATAAAGATACATTGAAACAGAAACACTGGAGGAACGTTAATTTCTGAAATCTGTAAATCAGATGTCAGATTAGATTTGTGAAGTAGTGAAGAACATAAACAAGTAGATGAGAAGACTGATTAATGAAAATCAATTAACTATGTAAGAGGGGCTTCTGCAGACTAAAAGATAAACTCAGGGGAGCAGAGCTTCCCCAGGGTGCTCTTGGCAGGAGAGCCAGGTGGGAACCACTGGTGGCTGGAGACCAGGCCCCCTCTCGCCTTTCCCTCTGGGGATGGAGGAGCCATGCTGGGTGCCATGCCAGGGACACTCCAGGCTTGCGCCCAGCTGTGGGGCTCTGGGAGGACTGCTGGGTCCCAGGGCATGTGGCCGACACCTGTCTGAGGGGGTCCCCTTCCAGCTCCCCTTCCCACAGCAGCAGCCACTCACCAATGTGGCCAGCCATTTTCACCATGATGTAATCTAAACCTCTAAACCTTAAAAAAATATAAAAATTGCCCTGAACGTACCCCTCCTCCCCACGCAGGAATCTCCTCTATCCTGTGCTCCAGGTGCTCTGGTGCAACACAGAGTGGCCTCAGGGCCGCTCCTTGTGCCACGTCTCTGGTGCAGCGGTGGGGGGCTCACCTGGCCTGTGCTGCAGGAGCCCCCCCAGGGGCAGACCACAGCCTGACCCTGCTGGAACGTGGCATTGACCACACTGGCTGGGGCAAGAGCTGTGCCTCGCCATAATTGGGTTTCCCCCGTCCCGCAGCTATAATTAGATTTCTCAGTCTTAATATGTTGAATTAAACACCTACCTCTCGAAGGGGAGGAAAACAGCATGCTGTGTTTTTTTCCCTCTGCAAGTAAGCAATTTGCTGCATGCTGTAATTTGTCTGCACACTGTCCATTTTTTGGGACACACGTAATTTTGCTTTGATGAATGACACATATTAGTGATAGCCCTCCTTGCTGGCTGCACTGGGGAAGGAGGCACAAACAGCCTATGGGACGCTTACAAAGAAACTTTGTCAGTAACCGCAGGAGTGACAGCGTTTCCAAAGAAAGCAAGCTGGGAGAGGGGGGATGTGGAGGGGCCGCACTGGTGGCAGGTTAACAGCGATGTTCTGCGGACTGGGAAACCCAAAGTGGAGCAGAATCCTGGTACATCGTGACTTTGTTGGGGTTTACCCCACGGACCCCATTTCTAAGCCAAAGCTGAGGATGGGTGGCACGGAAGTGTTGGGGGAGCAGGGTCTTGGCAGAGGCAAGCTCCTGCTGGGAAGGGGGTTTTGGTGGGGGAGGGTGCCGCCTGCCAAGGGGTCGGCAGGCGGCACTCACCCCCCCGACGCCTGCCCCATAAGGGCTGCCATACGGGCGGCAAATAAACCACTTGCCATTTCTCTTCTAATAGGGGCCGGCTGATGGGTGGCAGGAGACAGAAGCGGCGGTTTGCCACGCAGCCTGCCAGCGAATTTGTGACTGCCATCCAAGCACCGGCAAAGCGACTGGCAGTGGGGGAAAGACCTTATGGCACGCAACAATATTTGGAAAACATTTTTTTTTAAATGTGGGGGTAGAGAAGACTAAACATCCAGGATATTCATTAATAAGCTGTATTAAATGTTGAGCCTCAGCTATCCTGACAGTGGTGTGCTGCACAGGATGGCCTTTTCTCCCTGAAACAAAGATCAAGAGCTCGGACACTGAAGCAGGAATCACAGGGAGATAAACCTCCGTGCTCCTGATAAAGTAGCGCTGTCTCCTTAGCTGTTTGAAATGCTCAGAGAGGAAAGCACAAGTTTGTTCTGTAATTAACAGAATTAAAGTATAAATGATGCAGCGGTGTTGCCTAAGCACAGGTTGAGCATGCACCAGGAATCAAGGAGGGATTCCTGCACCTGCAGGAGGTTTTGCTTTCCAGTTCCCTGCAGCCAGAGCACAATTTTGGGGCAGCCTGCCCCCCTGGCTGAAGGAAAGGGGCTCTCCCTCAGGATGATGAGAAACACAAGTGTAAGCAGTTGCTTCCCATGCAGAGACAATAATCTCTGGCGTGCAGTTTTGTGAAAGGCTGCCTATCTCTCCTGCAAGAGGCAGCTCCTCTCCCTCCCGCGCAGGCACCACCACCGCTGCCGCTTGCTGAGAGCTTCTCACGCCACGATTGTCAGTGCTGGAGTGCACTTAACCTCCGCCGAACAAAGCTAGCCTCTTCAGCAAGGGTTGCCTGTCCCCCAGTTCATGCAGTTGCTACCAAGCCACCAGGTAGCATGAATTACTACATTATAAACTTACTGCAGCCTTCATTTAATTAGTAAAATCAAAGATACCAAATCAAAGACACCACACTTTCATTGCTCTGTCACTTTGTTTTGCAAAAGTGACTCTCATGAAGACAGAGGCAAATAAACATTTAAAAGTCAGAATACAAACCGGGTTATTGGCTTGTGAGAAAGTTTTGACGCCTGAAGGCAGGGACCTGACCTGATTTGCTAATCGGAGTCCTGCTGCCAGCGCCTTTGTGAAAACCTTTGCTCTCACCATGGTCTCCTTCTTCCCTTTGATGTCAGGATCATTAATTTCCAACCTGATTACTAGACCTGTGTGATTCCCTGTATGGCACATGCGCTGCTTCTACAGCTGGAACAGCTGGCTCGGACCTCACAAGGCCATGGCCAGGCAAGAGGTTGGAGCTGGGGGAAGGTGAGGCACAGCCCACCTCAAAAACATGCGCTGCCACATGCAGCTTGATACGTGTTGGGGTAACCCTGGTGCAGGGCCAGCCTTGGTGGGGCCAAGGATCAAATGTTTTGGGTGCAGAGCAGTTCAGGATTGTGAGGAGCTTGCAGAGCTGAAGACAAATTCCCTCTGGACCAGCTGGATGGGGCCACCCCTGCATCATCCCACTGCAGATGGGAGGGCACTGCTAGCTGCTGTGGGGTGATGGGGCTCAGGGTTTCCTAGAGTGATGGGCGGTTTGAGGTGCCTGTGTCTGGGGTGCTTTATAAAGCCCCTCAAGGACCAGACTCACTGTCCTAGGGGACAGGCAGCACTGGGGGCATCGCAGGTGACAATGCCAGGGCCCATGGAAATGGGAAACCTGGGCAGCACATAAACAAAATCCCATTCAGCTTGAGGGAAAATACAAGCTGAAAAAAACAGCTGGGGAAAACTAATTCAAAACACACATGGTTTTTATCTGCCCGAGTGTTCAGGAAGACACATTTGTTCCTACAATCGGGTGTCTGTGTGGGAATGCGTGCCCTTGTGGGGCTGCCGCAGCCTGGGTACAGGGATTGGACACCACTGAGGAGGGGATGGGAGATCTTGCACAGCAGGTACCTGCCCCAAAACACAGATGGGCAGGGAGAGCAGAAATCAGAAAGGAGAAGACTCAAAAGAACAGAGGTGCCACTGGGGGTGGCAATTCAGTATCCCCAGGAGCCACAGCAGCAGCTCCTGGAGCCAGAGGTGCCAGTGTCCTGACAGTATCCATGGCCAAAACAGGGACAGGGGCTTTTTGTGCTGGACCTGGGCAAAGGCATTGCGAGAGGAGAGGGCTGATGACCCAAAGTGTTTACAATCCCAACAACGATATGTAAAACCACTAGCATTCAACAAGTCTGGTTGATATCATTTCTTCCCCCCCAGGCAAGAAGAAAACCAGCTCTTTGAGACGGGACCCCTCTATGCAGTCAAACATAACACCATTTCTTGTGCAAAACTTTGCAGGAAAAGAATAAAACATCCTGTTGTTTCCCAAGCCTGATGCAAGCCCCCTCCCTATTGAGCCTGCTGTGCTCCACAAGTACTGGGCAGTGTGCTCCCAGCTACTCATGTGGATGTGGGAGAGGGCAAGGCCAAAGCAGGTGACCCCTCAGTCATCCCACAAATTCAGCATGGAGGGAGTCTGAGTGATTGAGGGGCTGTATAGAGCTCCCTGGCACACCACAAGCTGCCAGGGCAGATGGTGCAGGACTGAAGGGCCATATTTGATATCAGCTACACACACTTTTTTTCCAGTAGAAAACCAGGATAGCACCTGCCAGAAGCTGTGCCCAGGTATTTCTCAGGTGGTGTGAACATGTTGGTTACCCCAGAACTTCCCCAACCTCATTATTTCCCAGTAAAGCTCAGCTCACAATTTTGACCTTATTTCTCATTCACACGTGGATACCTCACCACAGCACCACTCAGTCCTTCTGTAGAAAAATTCCATTTTTTAAAAATTTTCAAGTCCCACTCTGGAGAAATCCCATGCACACCAGCAAATATGTGCTGGAACTCAGTGAGTTCAGATTTTTCCCAGTTGTTGTGCACAAGATCTGCAGTATGAGACAAGCTGAGGGCAGGAGCTTTAATTGACCGAAACTCAACCAAATCTGTAAGAGAAAATCTAACCTGACTGGTGACCATAAACCAGTATGCTACAAACGCTCTTACACTTCAATTTCATTATATCACCAGGCTTTCTGAGCAAAACCCGGTCCTTCCTGCACCTAAGGACAGCGGTGCCGGAGGACCATCATGACAGAGAGGTGGCATCAGCCCAGTGGCACAGAGCCGCAGGCAGGCACAGGGCTGCTCCGATGGCAGCACGCTGCAGGAAGGACCTGCAGCAGGTAAATCCCATCAGTTTCCCACCCTCCCCAGCCATTTCTCTCTCTGGATAAAAGGGCTGAGATAAGCAGGGATGTTGGCTGGTGGGGTCACGCTTAGCTGAGCTCATGCCCAGGCGCTTGGCCCCTCTGCCAGGGCACCGATGCCCAGCTGGCAGGAGCTGGAGCTGCCTCCTTCCCCCTGATTTCCAGGCATTTGGCAGCACATGCCACCAGGAACACGCCAGAGCACTCTGCAACCCTACCTGCTGCAGCACAGTGGAAAATAATTTATCTTTGCGTAGTCGAGATTTAGATATTTACCACTGGCTTGCCTGGCTGGTTGCCTCCGTGTGTGGAGCCAGAGGCATGGGGCATTGTGGTTGGCTTTTGTGAATGGCAAGAAGTGTTTCGAGTCAATGGAAATAAAAGCATTGAGGGAGCACTGGATGAGAAAGCCGGAGAAGTCCCACATTGTTCCCAAGTCCCTAAAACATGTCCCTGGATAACATGATCGTATTTAAGAATGAGAAATAGAGGGCAAAGTTTATTTTGAAGTGTGAAATTAACAGACTCTTCACCTCCCGCCTGGGGAAAACTTGCAAAGCTTCCAAGGATAAAGAAAAGGACCCAAGGACCCGAGCCACCTGCAATCTGCTGACGCCACCACTCTGCCCACACCAGAGACCTTGAAGCACATAAGAAGGGACACAACAACACCAGCAAGGGACGGGCATGCAGAATCCTTTTGCAAAACACCGAGGTGCCATTGATTGCCAAGACAATGCTTGGAAAAGCTTCACTGCAGGTGGGAGACAATTGGGAGGCACTGAGGGGTCTGTCCCTCCCAGGTTGTGAGGCTGGAGTGGGGCTGGGTGCTTCTGTGCTTCCCTACAGCTTTGGCCCTCGGGCCCACCAGCAAGGAGTTGAGGACAAGCAAAAATAGATGGAGAGCAGATACCAGCCGTGCATGGCTATCTGCTGTCCTCGCAGCAGAAAGGGAGGAGAGCAGCTGAGAAATCAAAGGGAGACAGATGGCTTCAAGACTGTGTAAGAACTCATTGTGGTAGATTGGCTATCTCCAACCAAATATTGCTTGTGGAGCTGCATAGTTTAACCCTGTAGGAAGATAGCTGAGACGCTCACAGGTTATCCTTAGAGCCTCCAAAAAGGAGAGCAAAGAAGAGGCAGCTTCAGAAAAAACAAGGTTTGCCCCAAGAGAAAGGAGGAAGCAAGTGTCAAAAAGGGATTGACAGGCTTCTTCAGTTTGAAGGAAGTAGCATCCCTAAAGGCAGGCAGGTACATGCAAAGGTAGGGCTAAAATTATCCAGCTTTTGAAGACTATTTAGTTGTTGTTGTTTAAATATCATCCTATCACTGGTTTTTCATCCCAACAAGTTGTCCTAGGGACTTTTCTGAGGTCCTAGGCCCATGGACACTGTCCTTCTGCTCTCCAGCCCTCAGGCAGGAGTGTGCAGGTACCCTGAGACCCCAAACCTCCCTTTGTGCAGGGAGACCCGGGTGTGTGGCTGCAGCAACCCGCCGCACTCTCTCCACCTGGGCACAAAATATGGGTGGAACTGTCTCAATGAACTGAAGACTGCTGTATTTTTTGAATCAGGTTTTTCTCTGTGAGAAGGAACAAGACACAAATTGTCAGAGACCTTCATCTAGAGAGACAACCAAAGCCACTCCTGCCTCTGCTGCTCCTGCAGCCTGCTTGCGTGTGTAGGTGCCAACACCAAACTCTCCCAAGTCTCTGAAGCCAAGAGCTCCCCATCTCTGACCATGACACAGATGATTTCCAGCACACACCCAGGCTGTGGGCTCTCAAAGATGCTCATTTGCCCTTAAATTCATTCCCATTGATCTCAATAGGCATTCGACGGCACCATTGCAACAGCTCCAGGAATCCCACAGCTCATTGCCAAATGCTGTCCGATAACCCTCAGATATTTAGAGAGTCACTCAAACCCAATCAGAGTTCCTCAGCAAGTATCACTGAATTAATCTTTCCTTACATGAAATTTTACCCTTGTATCAAGCTCTGCAAATGGGAAAAACCTCAAGGGACAAGTGCATGACTGCAAACAAGAAAAACTCTGACTTTCCGCCATTGCGCCCCACGCAGATGTGATTTCAGCTGGGGTGAAACAGCTAAAACAGTAGGAGAAGTCCTGCAACACAGTGGAGGACAACCCCAGGAGTTCATCTAGGGTCTGTGGCTATGCAGAAGCTTTTGTATTGGGAGTGGAAGATGTGAGAGGTAAAGCTGTGGCTCAAAGGATGATACCACGGGGCGTTAGCTGAAAACTTGCACTTTTTAGGGCAAACAGAAATAGGCCAGATCCAAAGCCCTGAAGCCAGTGGAAAGAGTCCCTCTAATTCCAGTGGTCTGTGAACGAGGCAAATGTGGATTTGGCTGAAGAAATGTTTCATTTTGCAGTGCTGTATCACAGAGTTGCTCACAGCGAGCCTTTGATGGCAATGGACCTTGAGGTTTTATGGGACAACGGCATTACAGCTTAAGAAATGGAGTGCAAAGATCACCGTCAAGAGTAGGTTTGACAGACGCCATTTCACTAAAGTAATTAGAAAAAGAAGGAATGCGGGAGAATGACAACTGACTCTTAAGATAATAGGAAACCTGTCCCTTTAAATGTGCTGGGCTTTTTCAATGCTGACCACGCAGGGCTATAATCGGAGCAGCAGCGGGTCGGATTTAGGTTCAGTACAGTATAATTCCATTGCAGGGGCCATCCAAGAATACTTTGGCAAGCTCTAATATATTGAAATTGCCTTGGCTAATGGCTTGCAAAATGGCTGTGGAAAGTTAAGATAATTAGAGCATTGTGGAGAGGAGAGACAGTAAAATAAAGGGTGGAAGACAAAAAAGACAAGACAATAAAAAAAGGATTATAGACACAAAGAAAGTTTCAGAATAGAATAATTGAAGAAAGGAGCAACCAGCAGATTGGAGTTGTGCCATTTGTACAGGAGGAAATGGACAAGTACCAAGTAAAAAAGACCAACCTCCCAACAGTTTGAGATTAATAAATGAATTTAAAAGCACCAAGCAAAACACTGCTGGGCTTCTGAATGGATTTAAATTAGAAAACAAGAGGAAGCACAGAAGAACAAAGTTGCTACTTTTGGAGGTAACATTTTGAGTTGATCCTCACGTGTTTGGCCTGATTGGGAGTAGGACAAGCCAGGTAATAAAAAAAATCAGTTATGTAAACGAAGACATCTTTCACTGTAGCAGCAGCACCTTAGTCAATACTTGCAAGCCTGAGACTCATTCAGCCAGGTGCTTGAATCTACTCCTAAACACACGTATGGCGCAGACCCACCAACCCTTACAATTATGTGCTTATGAGCCCTGCTCAGTACCATTCCCTTGTTACTGGAAACCAGAGAGGACCGTATGTTGTAAAACACCCAAACCAACAGGAATTTTGCCAGCAACTACAATGGGATGAGTTCTGCAGGCATCAATTTTATAAAAAATAGATGCCGCACTAAAACCAGTGCTGTGACAGCAGTCAGTCAGTGGCCCTCGCTTCAGAGTTGTTTGTCCTCCTGTACGAAAGCAAACCATGCATCCACACTGTTCTTTCATACCCAGAGAGTTTGCTCTCAGCATTGGTATGCGTTTGTCATTTATATTCTAGTTTCATAATTCTGATTTCTACTTGCTATTCCTTTTGTGTTTAAATACCCAACAAAATGTATTTGCGTAAGAGTCTGGGTCTACACAAACACAGTAACAGAGATGTTTCTCTCACACACAAGCAAAATTATGCTCCTACATATTACTTACATATGTATACATAATTTATATGTATTCTTACTATAAACACATATATGTATATAAAACTGTCCTTGTGTAGTTCCTTTTTCCACAGAGGAAGCAACTTCTATGACTAATGAGTAACATTATCATCCATGTTGTTGTGATCAATCACAAAAGCAGGAACGATGAAGAGTTTTTGAGCCTGACTGCTGCCTGGCTCTAACTCCCCAGCCCCAAGGAGCCAAAAAAAAAAAAAAGAGGATTTGTAAAGGAACTGATGGTCCCTCTAGCTTGGAGACTTCTCTCTTCCTCTGGCCTTACTCAAAGAGGAAGTGAGCACGAAAACAAAGAACTTCTCCCCAGATGGGCACCCCATGGATGACAGAGGGTCACTGCACACAATGACACAGCAGCACTGGGGGTGCATTAGATGAGAACGAAACAGCCAGTCCAAGCCATGACAACCATCACCAAATGAAGGATGAACCACAGCCACTTTTAATAAATGTTCTCCAAGTATAGATGAGGAGCTCATGGACCATGACCCTGCACTGGGAGGCACATTTGGGGTGTAGCTGAGCCTGCCTTGAGATGCATGTTACAGACAGCAGCGGAGCAGACCCAGCCGGGTTGGGGTGCGGGGTGCAGAGTTTCTGCACAGCCCCCCTGCCATTAATGAAGTGATCTCTGCCAAACAGACACCGCATCCGCAGCAGCGGCGGCTATGGCTCAGGCTGTCCTGTGGCTGTTTCATCTCACAGGCTGTGACAGACACAGGAACACAGAAAAATGTTTCATGCTTTCCACCATGATGGGGTTATAGCCTGGACCAAATGTCTAATGCATTGGAGGGAAGCACAATGATAATTTAATAGGGCAACTGTTCCCCATGGTCTTTGCAGGAGCTCGTCCTGATCCTGCAGCCTCCCCCTGCCCACGCTGGCAAGCTTGAGGTCCTGCAATGAAACACTTTAATGTGCAACACGGAAAAATTATTACCTGGAAACGCCTGGACGTGCAACTCCTGATGGAATGAGCATCAGCCCTGCTCTCTTTTCACCCTCATAGATGTGCTTCATTATTAACTTTTCATGTGACAACTGTTTGTGCATTAAAAGTGCTTCACAAAACATAAATATTGGAAGTGAGGACTTCTAGCAGCCTGTATTAGTGGGTCCAGACTTTTAAATGATGGTGACCAGGAAATAATCGCAACGCAAGTCAGAGAAGTCTGTTCTGACCATCCCTCCCTCATTTTCTATTCTTCAATTAAACCATTGCTTTTAGCTCTTCATTTTTATCAGTATTATATAAAACTAGGACAGGGTAAATGAAAATTTATAATTTATAAACAATCTGGGGAAAAAAAAATCACTGAATTATTTATGGCACTTTTGAAATATGTGTTTGTTACTTGCACAAAAATTAGTTGTTAGGTCTTAATCACGGTGCCACAAATATGTTGGAAATCAGGGCTCACAAACCTGTTTGTTTGGAAAGAAAAAAAAACAACCCTGTAACTCTACCTACAATTGGAAAACCCAAACCAAACTGATTCTGAATGGTCTTGTTAAACAAGTGCCAATTATTGAATAGTTCTCTGACCTAAACAGAAAGTTATTGTATATGGAAAGATTGTTTTTTTTTTCCCGGAGAGTGCTTTATACCAGATGCCCTTTTAAATTGTTTTGAATTCTCTGTAGGCAGTAGATAACTAAACCTACAGAATGTAGTAATGGCAAAAAGGAAGCAATCAAGTTGGCCACTTCTAGTTAAGAGTCATGGAAAAGGCATCTGTTCTATATGAATTGCAGACTATAGGAACTTTGACAGTTCATAGACCAGACTTAATTTATTAAACTAAGTTTCTAATATAAACAGTAATTCGTTTCAGGCACTGACACCGAAAGTCTGGATTATGTGAATAGAATAGAGACCTCCATTGGCCTCCTGAAAAAAGGTAGTTTTGCTGCATAGGAAGAAAATAACCGAGTGTGCCTCTGTCACAGGCATCAGTGCCGAGGCCGTGCCCTGCGTGCACTGAGGTGCGGGACGCAGCTCTCCCTGCACCCCCGTCCCAGCACAGGTATCACTGGCAGCGCCTCCAGCCACATTCCTGCCCGTGGGCACTCACCTGGGCACAGAGCATCCTGGAGATCGAGGGTGACAGCTGTCAGATATCAGGAAAAACTGCAGTTTGAAGCCTGCAGAGAGACGTTCATCTGCAAACAAAACAATGACAAATGGGATGAATGCTGGGAAAAAGCGTAGGAGAGGAAAGCCTCAACGTGTGCCTGCTGCCTTACCGGGAAGACTGTTCCCCCAGAATAAGCCAGGGCATGGGCTTGTTGAGGACCCAACTGCCCAGCCACCTGCACACCTGCACTGGCATCCCTCCTAAGGGATGCGACTGTGACCAGTGCCTGTAGCGCATATGTGCCTGCGCATACGGAAATGATTTCTCAGTGGCAGTGCAGTATGAGGCCTGACACGGATAAGCAAATACTGCTGTGAAATCCTCGAATGAAATGAAATACTCAAAGCGTGATTTATGAGAGACCCTCACTTTGTCTGCCCAGCCCCAGCTTCATCCAGGTCTGGGAGAAGCCAGATCAGGGGGTCTCAGGGCTGATGTCAGCAAATGTTTATCTTCAAGCACTTCAGTAATTCAGGTGAACGCAGCAGTTATATTTTGCTGCTTAAAATTAGGCAGGTACCTAAACAATTTTCTGGATCAAGTTTACACTCGTCTCAAGTTTCAAGCACTGGCCTTGCTGTAGCTCTGACCAAAAGTTTGGTCATAGCTCAGAAATCACACACAACTATTTCCTTATGTCATAAGCCCTCAGCAAAGACTGAGTATGGAGAACCTCAGTTAGGGCTTTTTCCCCACCAAAAAAGTTATGGAAATGAGCAATGAGATGAAAGTGTTTGCATCAGTGCTGGCCAATCCATTGGTGTTGGTGAGAATAACGGACCAAAGTTTCTGGTGGCAGGAGTGTGAAAGCAGCTGCCCAGGCTTCTCTCCAAAAACCAGAGGCGACCTCCCCATTGCCCCGCACTTGGGCAGGCAGCATGAGGTGCCTTTTGTGCAGCGTTCTGCTCAGGCTGAACCCGTCGCGTTGCCAACCCAGCTAATTGCTTGATTCCCCATCTCATTTGCCTGAGAATGACTGAGAATGTGAGACAGCGCAGGGTCTATAAAATCATTAATTGAATTACTAGTGTGGAATAAGTAGTGCATCAATTTGAATTCACCATCATCGCCCCCCTTTCCTCCCCCGTGTTTTAGAGACAAATCCTACTGTTGATATGTGCATATCTTCACAAGGAGGCTCAATAAATAGATGTGCTATTCTAGCTAAACAAATTTATTTTTCCAGCTGTTCTACTGAATTAGTAAATTGTAATGTTGACTTCAGACTATCTTCCCCATAAAATATATGCTGGCCTGTATATTTTACTGGCACTTCTTTTGCAACACCTCATTAAGGGCTGATCCAATCTGTATACCAATCTATGGGAATTCTGCTTTGACCAGAGTAAGCTTTGGACCAAGATGCAATATTGATTCAATACCTATCCTTTGTTTTATTGTTGAATCATTAACAAGATTTTTTGTGTGCTCTCCTCCCTTCCTTGTTTTTCTAAGAGACTTTAGGGCAATAATTGCAGGTACGAGTGGGCTTGGAGTTTTGTGCCAAATGTGTTGTCTGAGCGAGTGTGGTTTCACCAGCACATATTGATGATTGCTTGTTTGGGAAGCAATCAGGAATTTTCATCCAGCCCTAATATGGAATCTTCTCCTTATTGTGCCTCTGCATTCAAATGGACTCAAAAGCTTTTACAAATTTTGCAGGTTTGGTTTGTCATTGTTTGGCATCTTCCGTTTCATTTACACTAACGCATAGTAAGCAGCAGCATTACTAGGTCTGAACATTTCGATCTCTTATGTTAATATAAATTAATTCTGGGCTACAGTTCAAACTTACCATTTTTAAAACCACTATCACATTTCAGCTGGCAGCTACCAAGTGAAGCTGAGCTTGGGCAGGGCAGCATGCAGCCTGACACCGTGATTTTGGGGCTCCCAGCTGGTTAGGCGAGACCATTCACGGGGCTGCGGATGAGGCTGCAGGCACTACGTCCTCAGGGTCTATCAGGCACCAGGCAGACGCAGGCAGGTTTGCTAGCAGAGGTGCAGCACAACCCACATGTCACCAAAACATATAAACTTTGGCAAAACGGCATATTTATGTGAAAAGCGGGTTTTGTGGCAGACTTCTGTTGGCTCCTGCTGCCCAGAACTGAGACCACTTTCATAAGCTCCTTGATCGAAGTGGCTACCATTTAAAAATGCTTGAGAGAAGCAAGTGGAGACAAAAATATTTGTTGGTATTATCCCTCCCAAAGAGGAAAAGTTACTGTTTGTTGTAACGTTGATAAGTACATGCAGCTGTTCACACCTGTGCTTTTAACTTCTTTGAAGGGTTTGGGTTCTCCCAGCATCACCAAAACAGTATTTAGTAACACAAAAATCAATCGGAAGTCTGAAAACAGCGTTCTAAGTCTCGACACAGGACTGCCAGGCTGAGGAGAGCGACGGGAGCAACTCCCTGTGCCACCGGCAGCCCCCGGG
>NW_010201359.1:0-29672 GCF_000695765.1 Mesitornis unicolor
GAGTTCTGTTTAGCTCAAACCAGGACAGTGCGTGTATCTGTGAAGTGGGAAGGAAAAGAGAAGGAAGAGAATCCTCAACTCCTAAGCTCCTTGTCCGTGCTTTGCAGGCACGGCTGATGTACGAGGAGACGTTTTTACTTTGGTAAAGTCTTAAGGAGAGACCCTCGGTCCTTAGATGTGGATGCTCACTCTCCTAAATCACGTGGATGGTTGGTTCACTTACAGTTCTGTTTAGGTAATAAGGATGTAGCATTCAACTGAAAAACACTTGAATAGTAATGAAGGAACTTGTTTGCTCTTTCTGGAAGTTCTGCATGTTTCCACAAGCTGTAATCTAGTTAAATACGTTAGTCAGGGATGCAGCATCAACTGTAAGCCTGTCCTAAGCTCGAGGCGCTGCTGGTTGTGACAGATCAGATCAGGTGTTGTAAAGTGGTGCATATATTCTGAAGAAGCTACTGGTGCTCTAGAGGATGTTTGGGTGCTCTTGAGGGTGACTGGTAGTTCTGACCCGTCTTGTGAAATGGAGAGCAAGAGTGGCAAGTAAATTAAGAAATTAATCTTCAGAACACCAAAACCATCAGAACTGCTTCTCAGCTGGTGCTTCTGCATTAAAGAAATGCTGTAGATGCTAGAGCCAGTGGTATCGCAGACAGAGCTGAACGTTGTCATGTTCTATGCCACAACAGAAGGGGGCTTCTCTCGTGCTGTTGTGGCTTGCTGTTGCTTAGCAACCCCAGAAATCTTCCATAGAGATATTAACATGAAGTTTAGGAAACTGGGCCCTGAACCCGGCAGCCTGTAGGCCAGCAGAGGAGAAGCCACCGCTGTGCACACAGAAGGGTCCTCCTCCGGGGACAGGAGTGGAGGATGGAGGAGTTTGGCATACAGACTAATTGATTTAGGTAAGACAGACTGTTTATGCTGAAACGTGTGTAACACGTTAGATGTTCTTAGAAAGAAATACATTGCAGTGCTGTGCATTCTTCAAGGAAGATAGGAATGAGCTCTAAGCAAAACTTGCTGTGCAGTCTGCTATCGGTGTAACTTGGGTGGGACAAGGAGCTTACTGTCAGTGTGACTGCTTTTATTTTCTCCTAACTGGCTCAGAAATAATTCTCTATGTGGCAGAAAACGTGTCCTTACAGGGTCTGTGTGGTAACTAGGAGACTACAGCTGGTACAGAGCAGCTCTGGAGTGCTCGTGGCACTCAGCAGCACATGCTGAGTCATGACTTGCTCATTGAAAATGTGTGTTTATGTTTCGGTGCCTGTTTATGCTCCATCATGTCTCGGATCAGTGGGGATGTGTCCTTCCTAGACAAGCAGGTACGCGGAGTTTGGAGCTTCCCTCCGGATGCAGGGAGGGCTATGGCAGGCTGGCTTTCCCATGGCTCAAGCTGGTGCTGCTCTCGGCAAATAGGTGGCTTTTGGGGCTTCTTGAAGCTTGGCAGATGAGTGAGTGCCTGTGAGCAGAGGGAGTCTGATGTGTTTGGGAGGGTGGCTGCTGTTACAAGATAAGAGTGCAGTTACTCATGGAAACAGAGCCTTTCTCTGTACTGAAGATGACGTGCTGGTGGGTGTTCATGGGATGGATAACTTCTCTTACGTTGTGTAAGCATTAGCTCTTATCATGACAGTCCTACAGGAAACAAGGCAGGATAACAAGGTTTTTAGTGAGCAGCTCCTCTGCTGGCGGTGTGCTGTGGCTCCATGGGGATGGACAAAAGCCATTTGACCTCCGGGCTGTCAGACAGAAGAGTCTTCTGGCTGCTGCAGCCTGGGCTGGTGGGTGCTCGAGGTAGGTGTCAGGAGTGGGGGTACCTGGTGACACCCTCCCCAAGCACTTTGATGGAATAATTTTGAAGATGAGGCAAGAATGCAGTGTGAAACCCAAACCCGGATTTCCAAGTGAGCATAAATGTAGCTAAAAAGGAGTCCAAGAAAGCAGAATCGCCATGCTGCAGACAGCGTGCTTCCCCTCAGTCAGTTACTTGGGTTTGGTTCTGCTTCAGCAAGCAGAATTTGAACCCCACCTCCTAAGTAGTATTTGCATGGAAATTTATGAATCGCGGGTTTCCGACTGATGTGAATGGAGCAGGGAGACCATCTGGTTTTCCCTCATCTGAAAGTTTAACTGAAATAGCCCTGCAAAGCACCATGTGAAAGGGGACTGGTCCTCTTCTGAATCTCCCCTCTGGTTTAGTCTCCTTTGAAAGCTGGAGGGTTGGATGAAGAGTGCATTTGCTGCCCAGACAAGGGGCCAAGTGGTTTGTCCACTGCTGCTGGCTCTAAGGTTTGGCTGTGCAAAGCTTGGGTAACAGAGCTGGAGAGAAGCCTGATACCTGGGTGCTGCCTCTTGAGGATTTTGGTCACGTGCATCTTGATGTTTGTTTTTTGCTTCAGTGCAAGTGTGGCCTCTGTCTTGTGTATGATCTTGCTTCTCTTGAAGACCAGCAGAAAAGGCTTTCAGCTTTCGTCAGTGAGACGCTGAGGTTCCCATGATGTTGGGAGTAGACAGCTGTTGGTCTGTGGTGCCCCTGGACCCAATCAGATCATCATTGGCCCGTTTCTGGCAGCTCTGTTTCCCACCTGGTTCTGGGGCTCGTGGTCTCAGCCAAGCCACTCTTGCCTGGTGCAGACTGGGAGGAATATGAGCGTATGTCCGAGATGTGCTCCCGCAGGAAGGCTGAGATGTGTGGGAAGCAGCAAAGCTGCTCTCTGTAGGATGCTACGAAGTGGATGAAGAAGTGCTCCAGGCCTCCTTCGGATCCAGTGAAAGCTGCCAGTAGGCCTTATTTGGATACAGGGATCTTCTCTCTTTTTGCTTTCTTTGGGAAATACTATTTTAAAAACGCAACTGTCCATGTTAGCGTGGTCTTTACTGTATATCCCAGCTATTGGTAGACCTTGAGGTCATCTTCACGTCATAGTAACCCCTCACATTTTAACAAAAGACTTGCTGTTAACTCTGCTTCTTAAGATGCAATTGATTTTATTTTATTTTTTTTAACAGTGACTTGTGAATACTTTTGAAGCAGCCAGCAACAGGTCTTCAGAGCTTTGACTCTCATATTCGTAGTGAGCTTCTAACCCAATGAATCAAGTGCTGTGTGAAGAAAAGCAATTTCAGGTAAGTAAATGAATTTTGCATTTCCAAGCACACGTGTTTTGGAGTGGTGGTTTTTTTCCAATGATTACTGTAAACTGATATTAAATGTGACCTGAATTTATGTTTTGCTCTGGATTATTTTTTTTTGCCTGTGTGCCAGTGGCCGTGTTCAGCACTGGCAGCAGCCAGTGGTCCTCACTTGTGTATCTGCAAGGTCTGACTGAATGTCCTACAGCCGCGAGGCCCTGGGTTTCTTTGGACACCTGTACTGGCTGGTGTCTTTACGTGAGGCTTTCATTTAGAGGCACGGCTTAGGAGAGAGTGTCACGGTTCTGTCCATTTTCTGTTAGCTTAGATGTTGCTTGTGCCAGCCTGGCGCTCTCTTGAAGAAAAAAAATGTACACAAACAATCCAACTCTAGTACTAAATTGTGTAATCTTAGGCAAAGTCAACTGAAAGGTGACTTAGGTCCAGTCCTTTTTCGTGCTTCCAGGTAAGGACAACTCAGAGCAAAACTTGGGAAGATGAAGGTTGTGTATAATGCTCCAAACCCCCGACTTTTAAGGAAGTCCTTGCCCTTCTGACTGTTGAAACTGGAGTGACGTATTGGGTAGACAACCCGACTGGCAGCTGCAATACCTGCTTGTTGTCCCCAGTTCTGGTTTTCACGGAGACGAATGACCTGCGAAGAGAACATAAACGGAGCGTGTGCCCCTTCTTGCTGCTTGTAGTTATGCTTTTATCTTTTACTGTTCCTTTGAAGCTGTGCGAGAATTTGCTGAAAGGCATCTTTTAAGTTTGTTGTGGTTTTGTTGGTTTTGATCCGTACTGGAAAGCTCCATAACTGATTTAAGAGCTAGAAAAGGAGGTGCCATAAGACATCAGAGAGCATAGAGATTTTGAGAGATAATGTCTTTGTAAAACTGTTATTTGTTTGTGTGTGAGCTGAGTGACGAGCACGTTGAATGATCCACGGTGTTCATGCCTGCAGTTCTTAGTTGGGAGAACGGCTGCCTTTTTCCCCAAAACATTCTTGGATATTAGTGAGGCTGAACTGGCTGATTCTGAGAGGCCGTGGTGAGGGACAGAGCAGAAAAGCAGCTTTCAGTTGTGATTCTTCCTAATGCAGTGCAATTCTTTCTACAGGTGCTCTCTGCAAATTGGGTTTGGGGACTGTTGGTTTTAGCCCCTCACCTACAGATGTCACACTACTGCATGCCTCTAAGTCTCAATGCTGTACTATTAAGATGTGAAGGGCTTCCACAGATACTGTAAGAAATACCACCAGTAATCAGAAATAATGAGAAAAATGCTGTGGCTCAACAGCAGCACTACTGAAATTGAGGGATCTGATTTTTTTGTGTGTTGCACATTAAGGTGAATTGCTATGAAAAGGTTTTAATTTGGCAGTTACTGCTTTCTGGAAGCTGGCATCTGTGTGATACCATAATATCTAGGCTTATTTTTGTCAGTCATGAAAAGTTCCTATGTTCCCCACCCTCCTTCAACTCTATAAACGTAAAGAGTGGGAGACGTTTTTACCAGACGCCAGGAGCTCGTGTCACTGTATTGATTCTACTTTTTGTTTCCCCTGAGTCCAGTACACAAACACGATGAATAATGTAGTAACGTATTACTTAAAGTTTAATGCAGATTTAATAGGGATTGAACATCCAAAGTACAGTGCAAGAGGGCGTGAGGCTGCTTTGTTGTGTGCCAGATGAAAAAGATTCAAACCAAATACTGTTGGGCGTAGGGCATACCTTGTAATTTATGTGAAGATATCTGGGACCTCTGGATTTTTTGTTTATTTGTCTTAGCGTATGGCAACATGCAGTCCAAATTCCTGGGGTCACAAAGCGCGTGGATGACTCGCTGCTGAAATCCAGGGATCTGATGTAGTAGAGTGTCAGTATTATCAGGGTACTGCTGTCTCTTCAATGGCTTGCCTTTTTTTTTTTTTTTCTAATATGAGTATTATTTTTTTAAACAAAGGGAAAACGCCCCTTTCCTCAGTTGTTATCTTTGCAGTACCTCAGTCCTAAAATAATCCAGGAAGCCTTTCCTTACATAAATGCACTCATGCTCCAGTATGTGCTTGATATAGCTGCTTGCTGAATTATCTGTTAAATTTAAAATTCAGTGGCTTTAAAAGAGAAACCTGAGTTTACTTCTGTATAGCACTTAATGGTGGTGACCACAGCAGCCCTCTGGACTCGGCAAGCAAAGCACCCGCGGTGTAGCAGTGTAATGGCAGTGTAACAGCGACTGTTTAAAGCAGACAGTGCAGTGTAAAGCAGAGGTTTATGGATGGAACTCAGCTTCTGTATATCTTAAAGATTTTTGTTTAAGCTTGTTACTGCCAGGCATGCTTATGCCTACCAGATTTAACTCAATGGGAATGGAGCTTCACCATATGTGGTATCTTTTGAAAATATTTCTGCCTGAGTTGCTTGTTCAGAAATAAAAATGTGTATGAATACGGCAAGGGCTTGGGAAGGTTGAAATGGAATTCCAGTGCAGGCTACTCAACAGTTTAACAGACTCCGAGATTTTCAGCCCTCAGTTCCCAGTTCAATGGGCAGCAGTTCGCTAGAGCAGATCTTTAAGAAAAGACCAAAGAACCCCAAAACAAAACCCAAACCCAAAACCCCCAAACCAACAACAACAAAAAACACAACAGAAACCCACCACCCTTTGAAATGTCAAATGGATGGGAGATAATCCTGGTTAAAAGCAGTGACTGGTTTTTAGGTGGTGTCCTGTACACGTAAAAGCACCTTGGGGAAATTTATCAATCCCACTGGCTGAACGTGAATTTGGAGTTTCTCCATATCCTCTGTAGGACATGAGCTCGCTGTGACAGTGACTTTCTAAGCAATGCCTTTGCTGCTAGGAATGCCTGAGCCTGAAGTTACCGATGACGGAAGAGGTGAGGTGTGAGGTGAAAGCCCGGGACCTGCTGTGTGAGCACTGCCTTTATTCACCCTCTGCATACAACGCAGCGCCCTTTGCAGCACCGCCCGGGCCAGCCTGCTGCTGCTTTGACCCTTGCTTCCTGGGAAAGCGTGGGCATCCTCCTCTGCTCTTATTTTCTCTCCTTACTAACCTCCCCCCTGACTTTTTCCAGTTGCACATGAGCTGCACGCGTGAAGGCTGTCGTGTAGAAGTGGGAACGGTGAGTGGATGTTGCAGGATCTGCGTAGGTGGTTTTGGTACAGACACAAAGTCCATGCTTGGGTTTTAAAAGTGAGGAGGATGAAGAGTGAGTGAATGTAATCCCATGGGAGTGCCTGAATCTGCTCTGATGTGTGGCTGCTGCTTCCTCCCATGTTGATGGAGCAATTGTGTACTGAGTGAGGAGTCCAAGGAGAGAAATGATGGTGTAACATCTCGAGCGCTTATCCAAAACCAAAGATTTAATTGAATTTTGAAGCAGATATTATATATTCCCTATGCTCAGTTTATTTGGATTGTTCAGAATCGACTTTGCTAGATTTCCTAGCCATTGCTGCTTATTAAATAGCTCGGCTGGTTCTTGATGAGCAAGTAGTTTAAAGCAGTTTGCTGTCGATAGTTTCACTCATGGCTCCTAATTAATTTTCCCTCAGACACGTAGCTGCTCCCTTGTTTCTTGGAAATAACAAAGGATGTGCTAGCAGGGAATGGCTGCAGTTAATGAAAATGGACCGTACTGCTGCTGATTAATCCTTAATCCAAAGAGGGAGTGAATCTTCCTTCTCTGGATTTGTTTGTCAGCTGAATGAGCAGGTGACTGTGCCTTTGTCCTGAAGCTGGCTCTGACTTCCTTTGAGATTGAGTCGTAGCTTATGGGCCCAAGCAGTAGGATGAATCCTCACCGATTCTCGCATGTGGTCAAAGAGAACATAAGTTTTCTGTCTTGCTTTGTATCCTCTTCATTTGACTCCTTTCTGCTTTGGCTTCATTTTTACTACTTGGCTCTACTGTACATGGGTTTTCAGTTGGGGTTGGATGGCAGATGCCATCCAAGTTCCTTTCAGGTGTCACGTCAGCCACCTGAGATGTCTGGGGATGGGACAGGGCACCTAGGAAATACCAAAACTTTTGAGCTGAGCCGGCATGCTTTGCTTGAAGAGTAAACATAAATACATTTAATCTTAATGTGAAAGGCAGTTGCTGCTTTGAAGTGCAGCACGGCTCTTTTTGCAACTATTTTCATGTCTTTTGAAGGCTGTTGAACTCGGGGCTTCTGTGAGTAACTGCTCCTGTAGCTCTTAGCATGCAGCTAAAACATCCATTAGTATGTTGAAGGGCAAATGTTGTTTTGTGCTGAAGTCATGCTGGAAATAGTTCAAAATGTCTTGTTTATTTGGATTCACGAGGGAAATCCGATCTTGTTTTGCTCTCTGGTTTGTATCTGGTTTCTTTGCATCGGCAAACCTGTATTCAAATAGGGCTGAAGCATTCGGTGAATCTGGGAGTCTTCATAGCCTGCAACCCAGGAGAGACAGGTTCTGCTGTTTGTGCCTTTTGGGAAGCTGCATTATACATCAGTTATTTTTCCCCAACTTCAGTCCTTGGATGGATCCAACAGGCTGTGTTCCCACGTTGAATCAGCTCCTATTAAACAGCTCTGTCTTACTGGATAAGTATTGACTGGTTTGTTCATTATTTTAATGATCGACATAGTTGTTTAAAACTATTCTGTGGTTTTTCAGTTTTATTATTCCAAAGATTATATGATTATTGGGATTCTTGCACGAGATGCTTTGTTTCAGTTCATTTGTTAAGTGTTTTTCTCTGTTCTCTTAGATTTGTTTTCAAGATGCACTGAAACAAAAAAAATTGGGTGGTTTTTTTTTTCCTGGCCTGTGCTCCCCCTTCGCTTGCTGTCCCTGTTTCCCATGAATAGTTGAAAGGCTGTCAACAACTGTTTTGACAGATTCCCATGTACTACTTAGGAAGACAAAATGTTATCTCTGATGTATTTTGCTTCATGGTGATGGATGGGTAGAATATTTGGTATTAAAATGCTGGGGGATGTTCTAGTTCTGACAGAGGACGTCTGCTCTGTCATCAGAGTCCTCTGAGACTGTTCCAACTGTTCCGATCATGCCTGTGTCCAAGCTACATCTAGGCAGATGTAAGTATCATCTCGTGTACAGCACGCTCCTACCTTTAGCTTCCTCCCTGCCCTTTTCTGCATTGGAGAGCTCCATTGCAGTCTCCAGACGTTGACGCGTCTCTAAATTCCCCACGCTTTGCTAATAGTTTCTTGGAAAGCTTTAGCAAGGCTAAACACAGCCTTGGGAGCTCCCTGAGCTATACAGCACGTCTGGAAGGGTGACTGGCAGAAAAGGTAAGGAACACACTTTGCACAAGTGTTATTTTTATGGTTAGGATACATTAACTGTACTTAACAGAGTTGCTTCAGATGTTTCACGAATGCTATTGCCAGTCCAAATTAGACTGATGCCCTCCTCAGCCCGATGCAGCTACTTGTCTCTGCTCCCTGCCAAATATTTGGATCGTCTGCATCTGACAGCAAAACCGCCCTGCCACAGTACTGGTTTGTCAAACTCTTCCCTGCTCCAAAAATAATAATTTTGCATGAAAAGCATTTAAATGAAGCCAGCAGCAGATGCGAAATCGAGCATGGTAGACCAGGCAGAGGTAGACTAACAGGTCTGGGCATAGCAGACAACGTGCATCTCTCCTGAAGTCTGCTGTAGCACTCGACTTGCTCTTCCTGTGTGTGTCTTGTTTTGTTGTTCACCTCCCGCGTTTTAGTCTTCTGTGATGTTTCTCCGGGAAGGCAGCTGAACACCAAGAAAGCAAAGGCACTGTCTCTGTTTCTCAGTGCTCTGCAGTTTTTGCTGATTCTGTTTAAAGTCCCCAGACAGTTGATCTGGCAAACTTGGTGCTAAATGGATTGTTTAATTCCTAGTGAATGCTGTGATCATAAAAATTACCCTACATCACAGAAGTTATTTGAAAACTAGTGTGTATTCCTCCAGCTGTCAGTTGTCTTTCAGCATCTTTGTTGAGCTCTTTCATCTTTAAATGCTTGTGCTGAATCTTGAATAAACTTACCTGTCAGCAGTTACCAGGACATCTCTTTTCATCTCCAGCTGCTCCTTAATCATGGCTGTACCTGGCAGCTTAAAAGCTGTTTACAAAGGAGATAAGGCAAGCAGCTGTGTTGTAGCTGATATTTCTCTAAGTGATTTTTCTCCTACTCCAATAATATTCAGCATGAGGCTGTGTTTGTGCTTCGTGAGAATGTCAGCTTGCTCAAAGTACTTGGCACTGGTGAGGCCGCACCTCGAGTGCTGTGTTCAGTTCTGGGCCCCTCACTATAAGAAGGATGTTGAGATTCTGGAGCATGTTCAGAGAAGAGCCACAAGGATGGGGAGGGCTCTGGAGAACAAGCCTGATGAGGAGCGGCTGAGGGAACTGGGCTTGTTTAGCCTGGAGAAGAGAAGGCTGAGGGGAGACCTCATCACCACCTACAACTGCCTCAAGGGAGGTTGTGGAGAGGTGGGTGCTGGTCTCTTCTCCCAGGTGATGGGGATAGAACAAGGGGAAACAGCACCAAGCTGTGCCAAGGGAGGTTCAGGTTAGAGCTAAGGAGGAAGTTCTTTACTGAGAGGGTCGTCAGAAGCTGGCACAGGCTGCCCAGGGAGGTGGTGGAGTCACCATCCCTGGATGTGTTTAAGGAGCGGGTAGATGAGGTACTTAAGGATATGGTTTAGTGGGTAGACAGGAGCGGTTGGACGTGATGATCTCAGAGGGCTTTTCCAACCGAGCGATTCTGTGTGTGAAAGGCAGTGCATGAGCTCTGTGCTCATAACCCCTGAGGACTGATGCTGTGGGCAAGTCTATCAAAGCAGAAGGACAGCTCTGTCCTTAAATCACTGCCAGCTCTGAAGCATCACCTACCAGTCAGCTTTCAGGTTTGTTAGCGAGGTGGTAAAGTCATCGAGCCGAAGCCGGATTCTTTAAGTGCATTGACTTGCTCTGGCTTTAGAGCAGTAGTTGCACAGGTAGATTGCATGCAGTGTCCGAAGAGACTTAATCACAACTATTATAGTCATAAAATTGCAAATGGTGCATGAAAATGGACTGATTTTGTGCCCGCTCTCTCAAGATATTCCCAAAGCATTCTGGTGAGAGAGGTTTTATAATGAATAAACAGCTCCCTCATCAAATTTTAATAATGTAATCTACAGTGAAGGCTGTGATAAATTATGAAATAAAGGAATATACCACAAGGATAAAGGCCTTAAAAGTTTTGTGACTCTTACTTGGCTATGTTCTGTAGGATTTACTTTTACAGAATATATGTAAAGTAGTATTTTAGCTCTTATTTACACAGCTGAAGCAGCCAGTATGAAAGGGACTTAATTTCTGCGTGTAGGGGGAAATACGTTGTGTACTCAGCCTCACAACTCAAATGCACCACTGTTTGCACACACAATGGCCTGGCCAAAAGGTGAGGGGTCAACAGCAGATAGGCACAGTTTGTATTTCTTCACTGTAAAGCGGTACCTTAATTAGGAAGCTTTATTCTGAGCCTCTTTCCCCTGTGCAGTGAGCATTGCTAACTGCTAGTGCAGACCCAAATCGAAACTTTTGCTCTTAAATTAGTGATTTCTGGGGGGCGTCATCTTAAACTTCCAGGGGAACCAAATACAGATCATTTGGGTTGCTGCTGCAGCTTCTTAATTCAAGAGCTCTGGTGTCGATTGCCTCACGACGACGCGATACCTGCAGCGCTGGCAACGGAACAGTCTTAAACTGGCGTGGTTTGGGGGCTGTGTCACTTGGCGTGGTGTATGACTGTCCTGAAAACGGTGTTTCAGGAGAAGTGGTTGTCCCTCCACGTGGTGTGAAGTACCCCTGCTGGCCTGGGACCGGAGCCGTCGGCCTGCTGCTTCTGTAACGTTATGCACCGCATGTGTCAGGGTTAAGGTGAGGAATGGGAGCTCCTCTCTGCAGTTTCTAATACCATGGTCAATTTTCTGCAAATTTGTCTTCCTCTGGAGGGGAAAACCAAGCATGGTATGGTTTTACTGAATTTTCACTCATCTTCCTGAGTCTCTGCAATGACAGCAGGGAGGCCCAGATGCTGAGATGAAAATGCGAGTTGAGCTGAGCTTGGAACAGAAAGAGTGCATGGGAGGAATTTGGGATAGTTTCAAGGGGAAGTGGAAGGTGAGTGGCAATGCAGTAACACATCTCCCATCCACAGCTTTTCTGTCTGTAGCTTTGGAGAACCATTGCACATAATGAAATACCCACCTTGGTGTAGTGGGTATTAAACTGAAATGTCTTACTCTTGTCCTGTCCCCCACCATCATTTGGCTTGATTTGACCTGAATGAGAAGTGGGCACTGGAAGAAGATGATGCTGACAGATTAAACATTACTGTTTGAAAAGAGGCAGCACCAATGCTTGCACCAAAAGATTTATGTTAGGTGTGAGTGAAGCAGCAGAGACCTCTCAGGATGGCAGTCCATTTGGTGAACGGTTGCTTGAGGTGCCTCAGCAGGATTTGATGCCTTGTTGGAAGGAGATGTCAAAATCTAGTGCCACTGGGCATGTGTCTCTGTTCAGGAGCACGTCCTGGGTGGGCAGGAGGGTGTTCCTGGACAGTGTGAAAACTGGGTGGAGAAATGGTCTAGAAAAAAGAAGGGAACAGGGCATCCAACAACCTGAATGCCAGTGGAGCAGCCTCCAGCACAGGAGTGCTGTTTCACAGACCACATTCATGTCATTTGGATTTTCCGAGTGAGAACTCTTCTGAAACCTGAAATTCCAGGTGGAATACCCAAGAAAGTTTGTTTCTGGATCTGCTGGTTCCCTTTCTTCTCAAGGTGGGGTGCTAGATGCTCTCTTGAGTGAAAGCCCCGGTTATCATCGGAAGCAAAACGAATCCATCTTTCCTATCTATTCCAGCCAGCATCCAAAACTGTACAGTAGGGGTCCCTGGCAGGCTGTCACAAGGAAGGGCTTTATTTTTACCCCGCAGCCTTGCAAGGGGTGAATCTGGAGACTTTGAAGGTCGTTTCAAGTGAACTTCCATAAACAGCAAATTTTAGTCTGCATCCTGCCGCTTCTTGCTTGTGCACTATGCATCATCCCTGCAGAAGTCGGGCTGAATCCTAAGGTCTTTCTCTGTGCATTTGTAATCCCAGTGTTCGTCAGTAAAATGCTTGTCTAAAGATTTCTTTTTTTAATGTTTCTGATTCTTTAGTTTCAGCTGGAAAATTCTTCAGCCGGTATGTGCCTCTCTGTGGTAATCTGGGGTGGAGTGAAAATGGATAATTCAAAGTAAATCTGTGTTGTCACCCTGTGTTGGGAGGAGTTTGAGGTGCTGAGAACTAGGAAGAAATCTGCATATCGGGCAGGAGTTTCGGGATACAGCTCTGCCCCTTGTTGTATTGATGTTATTAACGATACAGATTGTTGGGTACTCTGTTTCCACATGAAAACAGGAAGCAAATATGTGTGGAGCACAGGTAAGGAATGTGGTATGTGAGACAAGGTCAAAGGAGCTGTAAAGCAGCAATTGGTTACCAATAAAAAAGCAGGTTTGTTTTTTGGTTTTAGTTTTTTCCTGTGCACCTCAGTAGAGGTCATTTTGTTGGTACTGCATCAGGAAATAATAGATACAGGTGACCTTTTACAGTCGTTATTAATTCTTACAAAGCACAAGCAGCTTGAGATGCGTGCTCAACTTGTTTTATGTGGAACCCGTGGACTCCGAATTCACCAGCTCTGAATGCAAGATCCATTCTCCCTTTGCCCTGCTGCCGCCTTCCTCCGCGCTCCTTTGGCTTCAGCATCTGCAAAACGCTGATGCTTTTGCTCCCTTTCCTGCAGGCCTTGCTGAAGCTGCCAGCAGAGCTCCTGCATGTCTGCAAGCCTGGGTGGTGGTGCAGAATAGGGGTCAACGAAACGTCTGAGGATGCTGATCTGATTCCCCGAGCAGGAAAGAGGAGCAGGGGTAACCCATTGGGTTGAGGAGCTTTGCAGAAACGTGGAGAACCCAGAGTTGGGACACAGGAGAGAAACAGGAGGTTCCTGAGGTGTGTCTGAACGGCAGAGGGTGAGTGCTTTAGCAGAGGAAGCGAGAGGGTGGAAGAAGGCTTCTTCGTGCACAGGCAGGGATGTGATTAATGCCTTGCTCTGCTGCTGTGGTTGAAATGAAGTTTTGGAACCAGCCATTGCAAGAGATTAGGAGATAAGTGCATTTTCCAGGCTCTTTCCTGTCTCTGAAACCTAATGCCTGTTCATGCAGCACTGGCATGATGCAAAAACATCTTTAGTTTGGGGTTTTGTTCTGCTTTTGGGAGTCTTTGTTTCCAGTTCCATATACTGAAAATAGCTGTAAAGTCAAAGTTGTAAATGAATGAATGAATGTCATTAGTGAAGGAATAGAGAAAAAAACAAACAAGCTACTGTAAAAAAATAATTAAAAAATAATTAAAAAGCCAAAAAGTCTCAATGATTCCCTGTCTTGAATGCCAGCTGGTCCTCCATCTCCAAAAAGAAACAGGTTGAGGAAAGGATGATGAAGGTAATCGAAGGCATGGAGCAGCTGTTGTATAAAAGGAGGTGAGTAAACTTTGACTCTTCAATGTGGAGAAGAAATGATTGTGAGTGGAGCAAGTGAGGAGGAGAATGTTAATGCAAAGTGTGAGCAGGGAATGGCTGTACCCAGACCCTCCCCGTTCAAAAAAGTAGCATCAGATAAAACAAAGAAGCAACAGCCTTGTATCAGGGGAAGGTTTTTCATTTGGTGGCACAGAGTTATGCCACAGGATTCCCTGCTGCGCGTTGTTGCTGAAAGATCAGACGTGCAGTGGAAGCTGGATAAAACCTAACCATGGCTATTGAGGACAGTGTCTCCTGGCTCAGGGATCGGTTATTGAAGCAATGTTTTGAAGAAGGTCGTGCCATCTGTGTGAAACTGGCTGCAGAAATGGGAACCTCTGTTTTGCAAGCAGGTAATAAATAATGCTCAGCTGTGTTCAAGTGCTGTGTCGTGCAGATATGTGCTAAGGCAGGAGCTACAAGCTGGAGTAGCAGATTAAATGTGGGATTTCTTGGCTTCTGTATTATTTGGTATTTTTGGTAGCTAATGGGAAATGGGCGGAGAACAGCAAATGGTTCAGTTGATAAAATGTTGGAGTTTAAGAGCAGGTTTATAGCAGCAGTTGTCTTGGGTCATTTGCTGTGTTACTCTACCCAAGTTGTGCGGTCTGAAGCTGATAGGAGAGCGGTGGTGGCCGGGGAGGTTGGAGTGGCAGCTCCCCAGCTGGTGCCTGGGGCAGCAGTCGGGTGACGTGATGCTCTGCAGCCGGGCGGGCTGCAGTGTTTCCCTGCGTGATGCAATGTTTGGGGAGCGCTGAAGCTCTGGGATTGCACCATGGAAGTCACTGGGGCGGCTCGGAGGGTCAAGGTTTCTTTCTTACATGGTTTGCTTTTACTACCGAGAGGTGGTTTGCTTGGCTGGCACCTGAAAGGACCACATTTCCCTGGAGATTTTGGCATGTGGGTGTTGGGAAGCTTTGGGAGGTGGAGGAGGACGGAGGTGGAACGAGGTCCTTCGAGTCAGAGCTGTTTTGACACGTGAGAAAAAATTGGTGGCTGTAAATGGGGAGGGGGAAATATCAAACATGGAGCCACTCTGTGGTTTTGTGTAGTGGAGAAAGTCTCGGAGCAGTGCATGTTTAAAAATGTGTATTGGACTGAGAGGGGTGAAAATCAAAGTGTGGGTAAGCACATGGTTGGTCAGCTCACGTGCTGTGCACGCACACAGCAGCTTCGCGCCAACGCTGCTACACAGCAACGTTGTGAGGGGGTGATGCCTTGAAAATTCAGAGAGTCTTGGTTCAGTGGGCTCCACTGCAAGGCATGGATGTTGTGACCTGCGTGCTAACTTCGAGAGTAAGTTCAGAGTGGTTCATCCCTCTTCTGATAGCTCTTGAGCTCTGACTGCTCCTCTGTGGTGCTATGAAGTGGCTCCTCTTGTATTCGTGAGCAAGGTGGAAACTCCTGACCTGCTTTGCTGCCTCTGAAAGCCAAGCAAGAGTTTGTACAGAAGATTGCAGGGGCAGTAGTTCTGAACGTGCTTGGACTAAATTTACTGTAAGTAACTAAAAAAGCGTAGATGATGACAGTTGGAAGGGAAAGGATATGTTTATTGCACAGTGGCAATAGATCCATAGACAGATAGTTTGGTTTATGGAGAAATACTGTTTGCCTGTGTTTCCATAGCCATAAACAGTTAGCAGATTGGATTGAAAAGCTTAAACTTTGCTATAATCTAGGAACCTTTTCACATCTTTTTCCCTCTATCCCATCTGCTGAGTTCTTCGCTCGCGGCTGCGATGTCACGTGGTGCCGGGAGAGCCAAGAGCAGTGACGCATCTTGGTATCCCATGGTAACTCTGCCTTTCCTTCGTTTTTAGCTTCTTTGCTCTGCTACCAGACAGAATAACCCGGCTGTGGGATTAGGTTTGCTTTGCTCTGAAACAGGTAAAGGTTAGGCTGCAGTGCTTTCCTTCTCTATTTGCACCCAAGCTGCTCTTTAAAAACAACAAAACAAACAAAACCCTACTCCCTCTGTCCCCCCCGAAAAAACCAGGGAACACTACAACAAATGCACACAAACAACCCCCACTCCAAACCAAACCCAGGAAGCTTAGAAGCTCCTCACCCTGACTTCTATACACAGAAGGTTGAGGTTTTCACTCTTGAGAACAGCGAAGCTCATCTGAGAAGTTTCTGCAAACCACAAGTATAGATGCTGCAAGCATCTGTTGGGCTCAGAGGTAAAATTCTCCCCAAAGCTAAATTTGCAGTTCAGGTCTTACAGCTCACACAGGCTTTGCTCCTGGAAACCTGTTGGGTGATGCTTGCCTTTTTTTTTTTGTGTCTTCCCCCCTTCCTTCCTCCCCTTCCCCGCAGTTGTTTTTTAAACTCTGTTACACGCAGTTACTGGCTGCCTCTTAATTAGAAATATCTGACATATCACTGAAGGAAAGGTCTTGGCAGAGCTTATCTTTGCATTCAGATACGCAGATACTCTTCAGAAATATTTTTCTTTGTTTTTAATGTGGCACTTAAACCCATTTTTTTTCTTCTGTGCCCAAATATCCACTCCTAAATCACAGAATCACAGAATGGCTCGGTTGGAAAAGCCCTCTGAGATCATCATGTCCAACCGTTCCTGTCTACCCCCTAAACCATATCCCTAAGTACCTCGTCTACCCGCTCTTTAAACACATCCAGGGATGGTGACTCCACCACCTCCCTGGGCAGCCTGGTCCAGCTTCTGACGACCCTCTCAGTAAAGAACTTCCTCCTTAGCTCTGACCTGAACCTCCCTTGGCACAGCTTGGTGCCGTTTCCCCTTGTTCTATCCCCATGACCTGGGAGAAGAGACCAGCACCCACCTCTCCACAAGCTCCCTTGAGGCAGTTGTAGGTGGTGCTGAGGTCTCCCCTCAGCCTTCTCTTCTCCAGGCTACACAAGCCCAGTTCCCTCAGCCGCTCCTCATCAGGCTTGTATTAAAGCAATGTATTGTATTAAAGCAATGTATTGTATTAAAGCAATAGTGGTACAGTTTGGTCAGCCTGAAGCTCAAGGCTGCAAATACAGCAGCTCCTCACCTAATGTACACAGCGAGTATAGTCTTTGCAGTTGTGCATGAGAGCCCTTGAACCTCTTCTTGCTTCCAAACTCTTCCAGGGCTGTTTTCTACGTGCCTTATGGCTCGGGTCATATAAACCCTGCTAAAGAAATGTACGTCTGGCTAAACTTTGCCGTGCCGCTTTGATTTTGGCTTTAGGGCAGGGAATAGCTTTCAGAAACTCGATTTCTTCTTGGGGAAAAGCAAAAAAAAGGCTGGTTTTGCTGGTGTGCAGCTCGCATGTGCTGGAGGAGACTGTGGGTAAGTTCTGCAGCGTGGCAGGATTTGCGTTTGCTGTTGCCACAGCTACGGGTGAGCTCACGGCGTTTCAGCTCTCTTAAGGGAGGGACGGAATAGGAGTTTTCAGAGTTAAGGTACCAGTGCACGGAGATGACTCATTTTGGGGTGTCGAACTGGTTTCGAATCAGTTTTTTGAATGAGAGAGGATGCGACCGCGGTGTTTCTATGTGGGGACGCATAGAGAAGTAGTCATGAGCAATTTTGGGCTTCCTGGGTTTGGGACAATTGATCTGCACGACGTTTGCTCTTCGCAGGCTGCTAAGCTGTCATTTGCTATACGATGTACGTGCAGGCACCTGGATATTTAGAATCATTGCAAGGCTTCTCTGCTGTGCACGGGCTCTGTGGTCTCCGTAGCTGTGCCAGAGCAGGATGCATCATCTCTCTGTTTGCTCCACACAGGTATTTAGCACAAAGCACTGCTCTTACTGCGATGGGACTGAATTGCCTTCTCTTCCGTCTTTCGTTCTGTGAGCTGGGTGCTGCATGGTTCAATCCAAACAATGGGCTGCTTGTGACAACTGAAAGTGGTGGTGGTGATGGTGGTGGGAGAGAAATCCCTCTTCTGTAATTGCAGGAAAAAACCAGGCCTGTTTACAGCAGTAGTCAGCCAGAGTTTATGAAGTCATCGGTGACTTTCTTCCCCCTGCATTTTCTGCATAGCTTATGATAGCTTACGCATAAATTAGGCAGAAAAAGCACTTGGCCCATCTTTTCATTACCGATTGCAGTAGCTTTGGCTTAGCAGTGTAAGAAATGCTATACCTGAGTGTGTGCGAGAACTATTTTACGTAGAGAGTGCATTTGTGCATGTCTGTGAGCGTCTTTGCTGTGCAAACTCCTGCACATACAGAAGACTTGCAGCAAAAAAGGTAAAATTGAGGATTCGTTCAGTAGAACCTGCTGGCTGTAGGTTTTCAGCCCAGTCTGGACTGAAAAATAGTCGATAGGCTTTTCAGTGTGTGTTTTGTTCTCTCAGTTGGATAATAATATTGACCTTGCAAACGCTAGTTGGAAGCAGAGGGAGTTGAGAAGCCCTTTTCAAACAGGCCAGGCTGTTGTGGCAGTAGGGGAGGAGGAATCCTGCTACAGAAAAAGATCGGAGCTCGCAGCGCGCTGAAGAAATAAAGTGCGGGGTAACACAGGGATGGTGTGACAAGCTGCTGTAATGCAAATATTATTGAGTGCATGCAGCCAGCGACTGTGTTGGAAACAAAAACAAGCATGGAAAGAAAGGTGAGGAGTTTAAAGTCCACAGCTAAAGATTATTAAAACAAATAATAGCAAGTTTGCCTTTGAGGACAGAAAATCGAACCGATGTTCAGAGGCAGCTGGGTTAACACCCTTTGAAGATGGGAGTATTTGTGTGGCCGTGGGTTTGATGTCAGAGGACGGCTGCCCTGTAAGCAGGCATTTGCCATTGCAGTCATTTTAAGTAAATGTAGAATATTTAATACAGGTAGATGAGATAATTGGACTGTACCTTCATCCAAATAGGATTAAAGACAATCAGCTACCCTGCAAGTCGGGCTGCTGCTTTTTCCCAACAGAAGCCTGACCGGTCTGTGTATTTTAAACCACAAACCTACATAACCACAGCTCCAAAATTAAAAAAACTACGGCAGACAGAGACCTTCACAACACAGCAAAAAATGTAAATCCACTCTGCGCTGCTGACTCTTGGTCTGTCTTGAAATGGTTGGCAGTGATCTGCTCCCTCTGTATTATCTTGTGCAAAACATGCTAAAAACTGTTAGAGCTGTTGTATGGAGACAAGATGCTCACCTGAGGAAACCGAGAGTGCCGTTGATCGTTAGAAAAGTTCGAGCTGGGGGGAGGAAGGCTGTGATATGTGGCAAATTGAATTAATACGAGGATCTTAAATTTAAGTGAGGAGCTGGATCTGAAACATGACCTGGTGCTGCTTTCCCCTCCCCAACAAATGTCTGTAACTTATCATGAAGGTAACTTTTAACCAAGGCTCATTTAAAGATTTTATTACTCTGCTTCATGGGTACTGCTGACGCTTTGAATTGCTACGTGAGAAAGTGCGTTTGTATTGATGATGTACTTGAATTTTTTGCTGTGTTGTGAAGGTCTCTGGTCTGCCGTAGTTTTTTATTTTTGGAGCTATGGTTATGTAGGTTTGTGGTTTAAAATACACAGGGGAGGGGGGAGAACCTTCAAAACAAACCAAATGGTGTCCTTGGCAACCAAACTACAGCTGTGACACAGCAGGAAGGCAGGGTCTTACAGCAGTGTAAACCAGAAACGAGCTCTCTGGGTGCTGTGGTAACATCCTCTCTCCACTGAGAATTGCCATGATCCCTTCCCTTGTTCAGGAAACTCCCGGAGCAGAGGGGTCAGCTCCGTCAGCCTCACTGATAGCATCTGGTTAGATGCTTTCCTATAGTAATCACACAGAATCACAGAATGGCTTGGTTGGAAAAGCCCTCTGAGATCACCATGTCCAACCGCTCCTGTCTACCCCCTAAACCATATCCTTAAGTACCTCATCTACCCGCTCTTTAAACACATCCAGGGATGGTGACTCCACCACCTCCCTGGGCAGCCTGTTCCAGCTTCTGACGACCCTCTCAGGAAAGAACTTCCTCCTTCTCTCTAACCTGAACCTCCCTTGGCACAGCTTGGTGCCGTTTCCCCTTGTTCTGTCCTCCATCACCTGGGAGAAGAGCGCCCAGCACACACCTCTGTAAAAGCTCCCTTGAGGCAGTTGTAGGTGGTGATGAGGTCTCCCCTCAGCCTTCTCTTCTCCAGGCTAAACAAGCCCAGTTCCCTCAGCTGCTCCTCATCAGGCTTGTTCTCCAGAGCCCTCACCATCACTGACCATAATGTCGCTGGGGGTGCTGGGAGCAGCTGTGAAATTTGGAATAGAGCACAGTACCTTTGGGTTTGGAGGTGTCCAGGTCATAGGTACGAAGGTGTCCTATAGTCTGGTCCTGTACATCTGCCTTTGAGGATGTCTGTGCTGCGGCTGCGGTTGAGTCTAGCTACAAAGTGGCTGTGTAGAGATGCCACAGGGATCTGTAGGTTCCTGTGCTTCATGTACTGTCCCTGTGCCCTCCTCAAGGCCTTGAAGGTGTTCAGGAGGGGGATGGTGCACAACGCCTGCGTTAGGAAGGCAGGGAGAGGGCTGCTGGTCACCTTTTGTGAGATGGTGAGGTGGCTTCTTTGGACCCAGATAGGCAGGGATGGTTTCCCCAGAGAACATTCCCTTTTCTGAGCTGTAGGGCAAGAGGAAAGGCATCATCTGCTGCTGCTTTGCCTTCATGTGCACTCTGCAGACTTGCGATAGGGGAATCTAGCTTTTATTTTACACGGCAGTGCCTGTTCATGTAGCAGGTAGAACAAAACGAGTAGCAGTTGGTATGACAGAGTATCTGACTCAAACTGAGAAGTCTGCTGACTTCAGAACGTGTAGAAAGACACTTCATCCAGCTTAGGGGACTCCCATCAGCCTGTGGTGTGCTTGTAGGGTGGAGAGAGAAGCTAAATGAAGGACGTGTTGCTTGGGCTGATTATCATTTTCAAGAAGGGAAGACTGTAGGCCGTGGTACAGCCAAGAGTACCAGAGCTGTGAGACCCGGGAATAGTGCTTCTCGCGGGGATTTTTTGGACATGGTTGGCTAAGGAATAAAGGTAGGTGGTGACGTGGTTAGAATTCCTGGGGAAAGCCTTTTGGCCATAGCACAGTGAAGTGCATCCCTGTGGGCAGCTGCTTGCCCCAGGAACTGGCACATTTCCTTTCTTTTTATTTTTCTCTTTTCTGTTGGCCTTGTAACTGTCCAAAACACCACCCCTGGGATGTCTGTGTTGCACCTGAGGAGTTGCCTTTATGGGAAGGACAACAAAGAAGAACACATCTGCTATCCAGTAGATCTGCATCTGTGCTTCTGCCTGGAGGTCTTGGACTAATTCTGGTCCAGGGTATGGCCTCACGTAGCACCATGATGAGCATCTTGAGGTGCGAGCAGCTGCACAGAGGGTCTGTCCTGGAGTGCTGTGAACAGGGGCTGGTCTGGTCCACACGGGTTAAGGCTTGAGCAGTTTCCTCTGTCAAGGTTTTTGTCATCTGTTCTGCTGGTGGAAGGGGTGGGCCTGGGCAGGAAAATGATCGTTGACCCATAATAGCGTATCTGGTTTTGCTGCATGAAGATGTAATTAAGGCTTGAGAAGAAGAGGTTTCTTTTGAGCAGTTCTGGAGAGTTTTAGATGGCTGAAACAGTTCTGCAGGGACTGATGGAGCCAGTATGAGCCTGGGGGCATTTACTCTGGAAAGCTTACACAGAGTGTACTGGCATGGGGAACTCCTGTATTCCTGGAGTCCCACAGCCTGCAGCGTGGAGAGACAGAGAAATGGGGGGTTCTGCTCCCCACTATGGATGATAATACTGTAAAAGTGTTTGTATTGGAACCGGTTACTTCCCATGGGAATCCATGGCTCCTTCCTTTCTAAGAGGTCTGATGTTGCAGCGTAATTAATGCTTACAGTACAAGAAGTTAAACATTGATTAAAAAAAACCACCACCAACAAACCAAACCAACCAAAAAACCCCTTGGAACTCAGAATGACTTTTGAAATAGCACAGGCAGGAGAGAATTTGTGCATGGATTATTTGGTCTCTTGGGTTTTGGTCTCTTTTTACTGGCCCTAAAACTGTCCAGAGGTTAAAATTAGAATGGCAACCCCTAATGAACCTTTACCAGTGAATTTGCTGCAGTCAGCTTTCACTTAGTGCTGAAAGCCCTGGAAAACTGTGGTCCATGTTTTTGGATGCTGGAGGCAAACTGAGTGAGCACAGCTCCTCAGCGTGGTGCTGGGGGCACAGCACATCTTAAGTTCTGGCTCTTTTTTTACTGTTTTATTTCAGAGATGCGTGATGGCTGTGGGAACTTGAAGTTTCTTTTACTTAGTGATGTAGCAAATACGGTCTGCTGCTGTGTTAACAAATAGTAACGCTCTTAAGAGCAAGAAAAACTTAAGCAATGCAGTGACTTTCAGAGGCTTATGGTGAACGTTTTGACACTGCAAGCAATTCATAAATAATGTCGGTCTTTTTCTGGTAGAATCTTCTGGAGTTTATAACATCATTGGTCACCTAGCCTTTCTTAGCCAGGAGAAAAGCTGCTGTGTCTGTCTTAGTCACGCTGTCCTGTTGCACCGAGTAGTTAAGGAAGTAACGCAGTTATTTTTGTCGCTCGATGAACGATCCAAAACTGTAGTGAGATTTCTGTTGGGTGAGCCTGTAACATAAAGCCTGGCCGTGCTGTGTTGGTTTTGTGTCATTCATACATAAATACCTACATTCATACATACAAACCACTCGGTGTTGGTATAAGGATGTTCCCTGGGCAAGAATTTATGCTTTTCTGATTCAAAATACATGTTGAGGACAGGCTGTAGCTGCCTCAGCTGGAGCCTGGCTATCACATATCTGCATACCTGGGGCAGGATGATGTCCTGGCTCCCTCTCGGTTGCTGTACTGTTTCCATATGCACCTCTCTGTGTGTGCACATGGTTTTTGTTTTGTTTTTCCTCTAGTACCCGCGATACCCCTGGATCTTCAGCAAAAGGCTCGTTATTCTGCTAGCAGCAGCAGCCCAGGCTGCTTTGCTGGGTGGACGGAACAAACCAGTAACGTGCTGGATATCCCAGTGTCCCTGTTTGTTTTGCAGAGCAGCCAGATGCTGGATGCCAGATGCAGTCTGCTGCTGTCTGACGGCTTGAATGTGACTGTTGTTGAGAGGCCGCTCTGTTACTGTGGAAGGCAACCGGCTTTGCAGTCAGTCGGGTTAGCATGTAGAAAACCTTTCTGGCTGGATCCAAGTGTCTGCTTTCATCAGTTAATAGCCCTGAAACCTGCTGCCCGGTACTCCTCAGAAATAATCTGAGCTACTCTTCACCTGAATAAAGTGCCAACGCTGTCAAAAAGACGAAGCAGAGATGTAGATGCTCGGTGTTACCAGCCTGCAGACAGGAACATATGCTTCTGTTCATGACAGCAGCTCGTGGCAGTATTACACAGAAATAGCTGGCCCTCTCTGAGGCTTCTCCCCATCACCTCTAGCCTGAATCGTGTGGCTTCCCAGTGCTGGTGAGATTTAGAGGCAGATTAATTGGTTGGAAGTGACTGAGTATGGTTTGGTTATGGAGGACAGCCTGCCTTCACTCTTTTTTGGGGGTGCTGCCAGCTCGTTTTATGAGAGCAGAAATTCCCAGTTTAATGAAATGCTGGTGCCGATGTGCTTTATAAAGGCAGAGTTGCTTGTGCTTTTATAACAGTGAGATGAGTTCGTCTGTAATTAGCAGCTTTTCTTTTCTCTTGCAAGTCCAGCGAGGATTCTGTAGTTATTTCTGTGTTTAGTTGGTTCTGCTTTATAATTTTTAATAATTTTTAATCATTTTTAATACTGTCCGAGAGAAAAATACCGTATAAATGGGGTTTCTTGTGTGCTAAGAGTGCTGCAAGTGTAAAGAAACTGATTCCTTAGCCTCACTAGGATGTGTTGCTTTGATGTTTTGAGCTGCTGGTCTAATTTTCCTGTTCACGGGTGCAGGATTTTAGGTAGGCTGAGAATCTGAGCCCCTGTTACAGAATCACAGAATCGCTCAGTTGGAAAAGACCTCTGAGATCATCACGTCCAACCGCTCCTGTCTATCCCCTAAACCATATCCCTAAGTACCTCATCTACCCGCTCCTTAAACACATCCAGGGATGGTGACTCCACCACCTCCCTGGGCAGCCTGTTCCAGCTTCTGACGACCCTCTCAGGAAAGAACTTCCTCCTTATCTCTAACCTGAACCTCCCTTGGCACAGCTTGGTGCCGTTTCCCCTTGTTCTATCCCCATCACCTGGGAGAAGAGACCAGCACCCACCTCTCCACAAGCTCCCTTGAGGCAGTTGTAGGTGGTGCTGAGGTCTCCCCTCAGCCTTCTCTTCTCCAGGCTAAACAAGCCCAGTTCCCTCAGCCGCTCCTCATCAGGCTTGTTCTCCAGAGCCCTCCCCATCCTTGTGGCTCTTCTCTGAACACGCTCCAGAATCTCCACATCCTTCTTATGGTGAGGGGCCCAGAACTGAACACAGCACTCGAGTTACGACCAGGAGATGAGCGCAGTGAATTTATGTTGTTTCAGGGCTGTCTCTTTGTGCATCCTCTTGCATCATACTAAAGTCTAGCTTGGCAGCTACAAGTTGAATAGCCCCCAAAACCTTCCCTAGCTCCGGTATGAAACAAGGTATTGCTTAGAGCTGTAGACCCTACCAGAAAATGTAGCTTGGAGCAGGGGTGGACCAGCTGACCCCCACAAGTCCCTTGCAGTCTGGGGCTCTCTGTGGGTCTCAGGATTGTACTTGATGACCTGAGGCTAACACTGAAAAATACCCATGGCAAGAAGCAGGAATTGTAGATGGCCTTTAATTCCCTGTGGACACATGCAGAGAGTCAGTTTAAAAACTGTAGTAGTGTCTGTTTTGCCGGGTGAAGAGACTGCAAGTGCTCTGGCCACAGACAGGACAAGTGCCATGGTAGATCTCAGCTGTGCTCTCCTTCTCCCGACTCAGCCCTCGGTGTGCTGGCTTTATTTGCAAAGAGAGGAAAAGGAGGAGGAGGTGTGCTAAACTGAGAAGCAGTCGAGACAAATGCGCTAACGGTTGGATAGAAACATGTTTTATTTTGTAGAAGAGCCTGAATTCCCCATGGAGGCTTCCCTGTTTCAGAACTTCATTTTAGGGTGAAATCTTAGTAGATTGGATCAGCTTTGTACTTCTCTCCATTACTGATGACCCCCTCTGGGATGTTTTTGCCAGACCACCTCCAGCTGTGGCAACAGGGTATGTTGGAGGTTTAGAGAAACTGGTTTTGATTTAATTTCATGGCCTTAATATAAAAATCTTCAGGACTTCTATTCTCTTACACCAGCAAGAAGTAGGTATCTGCCAAGTCGTCGAAGACCTCAGCTAGGAAACGTAGAGGGTGTCCATGTCTGACTCTTGCTTTGTTAAAAACCAGAGGATGACTCTCCTGTTTTACAGAGGTTACATAGAGCGTTTGTGGAGGTGAGGGTCGTTTTAAAGCATTCATCGAAAGGTTGATGCTTTAAAAAGAGGGGGGCAAAACTTGAGGGAGATGGCGACTGTAAGAGACTCTGATGATCCCAGGCAGTCTGATGAAACACCCCCTGAGTGGTCTGTTAATGTTCCAGTCTCTGACCCCGGTGTCACTGTCACATTGCTGTGGTTTGACTCAAATGCACGCTAGCCAATACTGGAAACTGAATCCCAATCTCAGGAGTGAGCTATGGCCTGTGTTAGTTGTCTCCTGCTGAGCTGGTGTGCGATCTGTCAACACAGCTGGAACACAGGAGGTTCCACTTCAATTGGAGAAGAAACTTCTTCTCAGTGAGGGTGACAGAGCACTGGCCCAGGCTGCCCAGAGAGGTTGTGGAGTCTCCTTCTCTGCAGACATTCAAAACCCGCCTGGACGCCTTCCTGTGCAACCTCATCTGGGTGTTCCTGCTCCGGCAGGGGGATTGGACTGGATGAGCTTTGGAGGTCCCTTCCAATCCCTAATGTTCTGTGATTCTGTGACAGTGACGTTGTGGGTTTCTGCCATGGCCAGTTCCTCAGACAGGACTGAGAAGTTTCTCATGAATACTTGTGTTTATCGGAAATGATACCTTGACTGCACACACAAACTGCCAAATTGATCACAAGAGTCACAGACTGGTTGAGGTTGATGAAGACCTCTGAAGGTCGCCTTGTCCAACTTGCCCTGGTCAAGCAGGATCACCTGGGGTGGGTGCTTGCCCAGGACCATGTCTGCTTGGTTTTTGAATATCTCCAAGGATGGAGACTCCAGAAACTCTCTGAGCAGCCTGGTGCAGTGTTCAACCACCCTCATGGTAAAACAGCTTTTTCTTACGGCCCGCTACGTTTCAGTTTGTGCCACCTTGACCTGTCACTGGGCACCACTGAGAAGAGACTGGCTTCAACCTCTTTGCACCTTGCCTTCAGGCATTTGTGTACATTGATTCAAATCCCCCCTGAGCCTTCTCCCAGTTGAATAGTCCCAGCTCTCTCAATCTTTCCTCATACGAGAGATGCTCCAGTCCCTTAGTCACCTCAGTGGCCCTTTGCCAGACTTTCTCTAGTATCTCCGTGTCTCTGTTGCACTGAGGAGCCCAGAACTGGACCCAGAAGTCCAGGTGTGGTCTCACCAGTGCTGAGCAGAGGGGGAGGATCACTGCTCCTAATGCAGACAAGGATGCTGGTGGCTGCTTTAGCTGTGAGGGTGCTTTGCTGGCTCATGGTAGCTTCTTGTTGTCCAGAGCCACAGGTCCTTCTTTGTAAACCTGCTTTCCAGTCCATCAGCCTGTGATGGTTCTTTAAGTCATTCTTCCTCAGGCGAAGGACTTTATTTGAACACTGCAAGGCTCCTGTCTGCTCTTTGCTCCCGCTGGTCAAAGATCAGTCAAGTGGCAACACGGCCTTCTGGTGTATTGGCCACTCCTCCCCGTTTTGTGTCATCAGCAAACTTGCTGAGGGTACAGTGCACGTCGTCCCGGTCATTAATGGACAGGTTAAACAATATTGGCTCTCATATCAACCCATGGGTAGACTGGTCTGTGACCCTGGTCTAGACCCGTGGATGGCTGACCTTCAACTGGGCTTTGTGCCACTGATCACAACCCTCTGAGCCTGACTGGCTGTTCAGCCAGTTCTCAGTCCACCTCCATGCCCACTTGTCTGTGCATTGCCAGTTTGTCTGAGGATCTTATGAGAGTCTTAACAAAAGTCAAGACAGACAACATCCTCTGCACTCCCCTCAACCGCCAAGCACGTTGTTTCATCACAGGAGGAGGTCAGCCTGGTGAAGCGTGGTTTTCTTTTTTTTCCCCTTCATAAATCCATGCTGACTACTCCTGATCAGCCTCTCGTCCTTCATGTGACTGCAAATGCCTTCCAGAATTAACTGCTCTTTCCCAGGGATGAAATGAGGCTGACTTGCCTGTAGTTCCCCATATCCATTTCCTTGCCTTTCTTGAAGACGGGTGACATTTTTTTCAGTCACCATGAACCTCTCCTGCTTGCTGTGACTGCTCAAAGATGATCGAGCGGGGCCTCGCAGTGACATCAGCCGGCTCCCCCAGCACCCGTGGGTCCATCCCAGCCGGTCCCATGGAGAGCTGTATGTCCAGTCTGGTTACTGTTTCTAACCTGATCCCCTTCCACCAAAGGTAAGTCTTGCTCTGCACTTCACCTGTAGTCTCAGGGTCCTGTGATTCCTGAAGGCTGCCCTTCACATCCCTTGCCAGACTCAACTCCAGATGGGCTTTGGCTCTTTTAACCTTGTACGTGCCTGATCAGACAGTATTCCTGGGTTGTTCGTGGGTCACCTGCCCCTGTTGCTGCAGTTCATTTGCACTTGGGTTTGGTCAGGAGCAACTTCCTACTCTGTGTAGACCTCCTGCCACCTCAGCTTGATTACCTGCTTGTTGGATGGATCATACTTAAGCTTGGAGGAGGTGACCCTTTAATATCAACCAACTCTTCTGGACCCCTCTTCTCCCCAAGGCTCTATCCCATGGGAGTCTTCAAGCACATCCCTGAAGATGCTGAAGTCTGTTCTCCTGAACTTGCAGGGCTGCAGTACAGCAGCTGCCATGCTGTGTTGTCCCTCCAGCAGATACCAAGGTGGTGAAAGTGCTGCATGAGCACCCATCCTGTCCTTCTTAAAGAGCCCGTGTGCACCCAGATGCTCATCCAGCAGTGTGGTTTATCCCACCATGTCTCCACGATCAGAGGTTGTAGCCCTGAAGGTGCAGGCAGACCTCCCGCCCGTTCCCTGTGCTACAAAAAGGCACCCAAGGGTGGCAAGTTCCCAGAAGTGCCATGAGAGCTTCCCCTGTAACACCCTGCAAGTGCTGCCATATCTGTGTGCACATCTTCAGGTGTGTGAGCTGCCAGGATGGTAGTCGTGGGCGAGCAGAAACAGCGTGTCAGTGCGAAACTCCTCATCGTTGGAGGGATGCTGTGTTTGTCTTGGGCCATTCAACCTGGCTTTAGTGTCTGAGTCAGCTCTGTGCATGCAGCCTTAGAAAAATAAAAGCTTTATTTCTCTCTCGTATTCTCCCCTGTTTATGTCTTTGCTAATGTAACTGAATAACTACAGAAGGGCTCTATTTCTTTCTCCTTCTCTTCTGGCACGTGTCTATATATATACACCCTGTGACGTTGCAGGAGTGTTTGCTTTGGAAGAAATCTCTTCCTGCAAGCCAAACCGAAACCAAATGTGCAAGATAAAACGTTCCTTTCTTTTCTTCTTAGCAAGAAGGGGGGGGGCTGTAGAGTGGTAGAAAAAAGGACAGGAAGCCTGTGAAGGTAGATGGCTATTTTCTGTTTAACTAATCCAGTAACAACCCTCTCCCTGGGGCACCCCCCACCCCACTCCCTGCAAAACCATGAGCTTTAATGACAGGGTTGTACTGGGGGGTGGAGGTGTTAAAACACTGGGGCAATGTTTTAGGAAGGACCTGTGAAACAAGTCGATGAGAGCTTTCAGGCTTTCACGGTTCTTTCATGATCCACCAAGGCTGTTTTGTCAGCTGTTTGCATGGAAAGCATCAGTCCTGGGGATTGCTTCTTCCCCCTCACACCCATTTGAGAGATGCTGCTGTAAACTTAAAATCACAGCAATTTGCACAGGTGGTGCAGAGAGGCTTTTCCTTCTCTCCCCGTCCCCAGTATTGTTACTGCACTATGGAAGTGATTCCATGATAGTAAAAGGGAATTTCAACTCGCCTTTGGCTTTCTGAGCAATTCAGAGTTCTCGCTTCTCAAAAACTTCCCCAGGCTTTCTGTTTTCATTGTGCTCAGTATAAATCTAAAAGAATACACGTGCATGGAAATGTTGTAAAGGTCTAGGCTGAATGGTCTATGTTGTGCTGGTAGGGTAGTCTGCAAAATAAGGCCATTCACTGTTGGTTTAGGTACAGGTTTTCTGAGGTCTGAAGCTGTAGAAGGCACAGAAAGTAACACTTCAAGGCTTGAGGTTTTGTAAACGCCTGGTGTGAAGGTGAGCATGTTTGAGCACTCTATTTTTGCAGTAATGCCGATCACTGAGCAAATCCATCAGTGCTGCATAAATGAACAGGGCGAAGAAAGCAAGTCCACCTCTCTAGAAAGCTCAAGTATTTACTTTTACCCTTTTGTACTCCCTCTTAGATATTTAAAACTTCTTACAGAATTGCTTTTTCATGCACTGTAATTGCAGGGGTGAAACCTCTGACAGGGATTTTAATGAAGCTCAGTGTTTAACTGTCAGCGGAAGCTCTGCAGAAATACTCTTCTGGATTCGTCCTCTTTGGTGTGGGTGGCTAAGAAACTCCTCTCCTCTTACTCTAAGAAATGACAGCGTGCAGCACAGTGATATCCTTCAGCAGTAGTTCAGAAAGATCTTGAAAAAGAAACGGGCATTTCCTTTGACTCGGTTTTCTGCGAGCATGGGAAGGAAGAGGGTGTTGTAACGAGTGGAGTGCCCCAAGGGTCAGT
>NW_010201360.1:0-15486 GCF_000695765.1 Mesitornis unicolor
CTGCAGAGCAGGGCACTGGAAAAGTCCCAAAGTGGAACCAGTACCTGGTGGGAGCAGGATTCAGGAACTGGACTAAGGAACACATGGATCAGGATCGGAAGCAGATGAACTAGCAGAGTTCTGTTTGGACTTCAGCCATTGCAGCAGAAGAGCAGAAGGGAAGGGAAGAATCGAGCCAGAAGGTCTGAGACCCTTGTGGTCCCTCAGCTTTATCCTGAGTATGACGTATGTGGGATACCTAGTTGGTCAGTTTTGGATGGTCTGTCCTGTCCGCTTCTCCCCATGGGTGCAGATACGGCACCCATGGTGAGACAGTGGCATTGTTATGTTTACATAACATACAAGCACTATCACTTCTAGAAGTACACACTGGAAAATCATGCTGTTAATTTCAGCAAGTTCAGCCACTTAGAAGAGACTTAGCTGTAAAGTAGAATAGCTAAGTAGAAAATCAGTTCTATTTAGCTCAAAGCAGGACAATTCTGAAGGAAAAAATTGCTACTGCTTAAGTCATTGCTTAAAAATGCCACCTGTCTTCTATTAGAAAAGAAAGGGAAAATTGTTCACTCCATCATCCTTATGCCTTTCATGATTTGATATAATTCTATTATATATCTCTTCATTAACCTGTTCTAATCTGAAGAGTCTCATCATTCTGCATGCATCATTCTGTTCTAAACCTTTGCTAAGCTTTCTTCACCACTTTGTCTTTCTCTGACAGAGCTAATTTTCTTCATAAGCAACTTGTATGGTTCTGTGTTTTGGAATTGCACCCAAAACAGTGTTAATAACACAGAAATATTTTAGATCATGAGGAACAGTGTTACTCTGTTCTCCCCCTGCTTCCACAAGGACAGGCTGGAGGTGCACAGGTGGCTGGGAGGAGGCACACATGGTACAGCTGACCTCAACTGACCAAAGAGGTATTTCATAACATATGACAAAATGCTCAGCAATAAAACCTGGGGGAGAGGTTGCCAGGGGTTGCCATTGCTCAGGGACTGACTAGGCATCAGCTGGCTGGTCATGAGCTACTACCTTTACATTAGTTTCTTTTTTTTTTATATTTCTCCCCCTCTTTTACTTATTAAACTGTCTCTACCTCGACCCATTTTTTTTTTCTCAGTTTTGCCCTTCCAATTCTCTCCTCTATACTGCTGTGGGAGATTGAGTGAGCAGCTGCATGGGTCTCAGCTGCCTGCCTGGGTTAACCCACAGCAGTGCATCACTTTATTTCTGTTGACTTCTATCTGTTATTTTATTGACCTTTGTCATCTTCATGTTTATCTTATATTTCATTTGTTACGAGCATTTTGAATAGTACTAGAATGGCACAGGTCTCTCATAGTTCAATTTTGACTTCTCTTTTTAATCAGAAGCTATTTACTCCAGATTTCCATGTCTATCTCTCTGTCTCTCACTATCTTAAGCAATAATTTTTTTTCCCTGCAAGTACTTTTCCTTTTTGTTACATCTGCTTAGTGTCTGTCTACACTAATGCTTACAAAGCAGTCAGGAACCAAATGTTTTCCATGAGGTCATAAGACATGCACTAGCTCAAGTCATCACTGTCTAGGGCTTGTCTTCACTGGAACTGACTTGTCAGGAACAGAACTGCTTGGGACAAACCAAAGTAGAGTGTAGAAGTAAGCAGCAGTGTCAATAGGGAACACCATCAGGTGTTTAAATTTATTCTGCTAGTTTTAGTGAATCTGTGTTGCATTACACTTGCTGATCATTCAATCCTAAACATTTATAAGCTCATAAATGCAAAGGAAAATCTTGCCTCCAAGAAGTAATCATAACTTTAGATTTTTAGCAGAATTGGAAGGTTTCTTGAAACCACATTATATTTTTATTATATGTACATGGAAAAAAACTTCAAAAACTCAAACAAGTGACAGCAGGATTCATTACAGGTATAGATGAATGGCATTCTGAAGTTCATGTTATACCATCGGACACAAGAAAGAGTCTCTCAATACAGATAAAAGTTTATCAAGGACTTTAATTTTTATGTAAAAAAGTCAAAGATGAGCATGTTTTATTCTGACTGGTTAAACAATGTTGTTTAAGTTTTTATCTATTTCGAATGCAAATAAACTCTAAATAAAATTCTAAATTAGAATTTGTACATTAATTTATGAATGTGCTTATATATTCCTTGCTGAATCAAGACTTCAGTTAGGAATTAACTCCATTTTCAATGCAGTTTATTTTTGAGAGTTTTGGTGAGAAAGTAATCTGGTGTAAAAAAATAGGATGATCACAGAAAGGTCTTCTAGTTATAGGAGTATAGAAAAAGTCATTATTCCTAAATAATGCCTTGAAGAGAATAACAGCATAAGAACTGGAACTGAAAACAACATATTGACAGGAATATAATTCCTTTTACTCTCTATTTAGGAAACACTTTATTACAATACTGTCCTGTTCTCCAACAAAGTTCAGAGCAAATTTATTTTTTCTTTTCTGCAACATTTGACATATAATTTGAGAAACATAAAGTTTTCCTTTAGAGATTTCATCATCCAGGTAGTCCACATGAAACATTAAAGGTCATTAGGAGATATATTGGGGAGTTCAATTTCACAACAGTAATTTGAAATAGTATTAAATGTAATCAAACTTCCATTTACGAAGCGGCCTTTGACATTAACTTTCAAAATTGTCCCTGGAATGAACTGAACACTGGTTAAGTGATTCTGAAATACATCTAAGGTAGTGGAAACAAGGTTAGGGCAGTGGCCCAGAAGTCAAGAAACTCAAATACAGTTTTCACTTGTTGCCTGTCTGCAAATCACTTGGGTTCTGTAATTCTCAATAGCTGTATACTTTATTTAGTTTTATTAGACTTTCTTGGATAGGAACAGTCCCTTACTATGGGTGATTTTAAGGCTTACAGCATTTTCTAGAGGCTTCTCATAATCCTTTAAAATGCATTCCTTACACATAAACCTAATAGTTAATACCTGAATAACACTAATAAAACAGATATTTTTAAAATAAGATGTCTGATGGCTCTGTTAAATTATTTTATACCAGTAAATTTCCAAGTCAGATTCAATCACAGATCTACTGGATTTTATGTTGTGATTAAGAAATTATAGATATCTAGGAGTTCAATTCTGCTTTCAGTTGCCGTAGATTACAGTGTGTCTTTTTAACTAAGAATAGTAAGTCTTCAGTCAGATTTTAATTAGCGTTACATCACCACAGCTGATCATTTTTTTTTTATCAGCTTGTCACATTGATCAAGTGGGATATTAAACCAGAACTGCACTGGACAAATATATGGAATTGAGAAAAAACTTTCATTAAGATGTGTGTGTTCAGCTCGTGAATCTAGGGTAAATATATATGCAGAAAAATTGTGTGGACGCGGTATTTTGTGTTTATTAAAAAAAAAACATAACATAAAAAGAAAAAAAAAAAAGAAAAGCCACAAACCCTAAACCAAAGCAGCCCCCCAAATCCTGAAATAGTATAGTCTGTATGTGTCAGAGCACAAAGATACCTATTGTGTACAGTATTATTACCTTTCTTAGAAGAGCATAGAGGTGCTTCTTAAGTGAAGCATTACCTACCTACCTATCCTCCTAAGTGCTCATTGAGTTGACCTAGGTTTTATAATTGTCTTTTATATCTAGTTTGATTTACACAAAATGGCTTGCCTGTTTGAGACTGTATATTATTCTGTAAATTTTTCAAAAGCTATTTTATTCTATTCCAGTTAAAGAGGAAGAAGAAATTGCAAGCAGTTGCTCCTTTTTTCTTCTGAGTGAAAGATTTACTGAAAGTGAAAGAAAAATTACTAAAACTTGAAAATGTGATGAAGTTGCAAACAATTTGTCATTTAACACTGAAAATTTTCTTAAAATAAAAAGCTCATACATTCAAAGTATAAAAACAGTAATGAACAGCCTACGTCTCTGTGCCACCTTAAATAAAGATATCTCATGATATAATGAGTAGAATACTCTAGATATAATACTATATATCACTTCAATTCTGTCCATTTTCATATATGCTCTTTTTAAATAAAAGCTAGTTCTCAATTTTCTCATTCCCTCCAAATGTGAAAAATGAGTTACTAATACATTCTATGAGGTTACCCTTTAAAAGTTTCAATTTAAAAATATAAGCAAGATAAGTTACCTAAAGTATGGGGGGGAGGTTGTATTTTGCTGGGTTTTGGTTTTCTTTTTAAAAAGAAGCTCTACTTCTGTGTAGAACTTTTCTCTTAATGCATTCCAGAATAGTTTCAATTGGAAGGACCCTTTAAAGATTACCTATTCTGACCCACCCTGCCATGAGCAGGGCCATCTTTCATTAGATCAGGTTGATCAAATACCCATCTAAGCTTACCTGGAACAACTGCAATGATGGGGCACTCACAGCTTCTCTGGGCAACCTGTTCCTCTGTCTCACCATTTCCATAATAACAAATTTCTTCTTTATGTTCAATCTGAACCTATACTCCTTCAGTTTAAAACAACTGCACCTTGTCCTGCCACTACAGGTCTTTGGTAAAATATTTTTCTCCATCTTATCTTGCTTATAAGCCTCCTTTACATATTGAAAGGCCATAGTAAGGCCTCCCCAGAGACTTCTCTTCTCCAGGCTGAACAACCCAAATTCTCTCAGCCTTTCTTCACAGGAGAGGTGTTTCAGCCCTCTGATCATTTTTGTGGCCCTCATCTGGACTCTCTCTAACTGAGTGGACTCCAGAGCTGGATGCAGAACTCCTGTTGAGGACTAACTAGATCATAGTTGAAGTGGGAAATCACCTTCCTTGACCAGTTGGCCATGTTTCTTTCTATGCAGTCCAGGACATGATTGGCTTTCTGGGCTGTGAATGCAAATTGCTGGCTCATGTCCAATTTTTCATACACCATTATCCCCACATCCTTCTCTGCAGGGCTTTTCTCAATCCATTTGTTCCCTAGTCTGTATTAGGAGGGGTTCAAGACCTTGCATTTAGCCATATTGAACTTTATGAGATTTGCATGGACCTACTTGTCAAGCCCATTAAGATTCCTCAGGAGGGCATCTTGTCCCTCAGGCATGTCAACTGCACCAGTTAGCTTGGTGTCACCTGAAAACTTGCTGTGGTCCTCTCAGTCCTACTGTCTATGTCATTAATAAAGATATTGAATGGTGCTGGTCCCAGTAAGAACCCTTGAGAGACACTACTTGTTGCTGGGTTCTATTTTTACACAGAACCATAACTCTTTGGATATGGTTGTCTAGCCAAATCCTTATCCATCCATTTAATTAATATCTGTCTAATTTAGAGGCAAAAGTCTGGCTGTCTGAAAGAGTACAATACCACAATGAGTATGAGTTTCTGCGCTTTTTTTGCTTTTTTTTTGCTTTTTTTCCTTTTTTTTTCTTTTTTTCTTTCTTTTTTTTCTTTCTTTTTTTTTTCCTTAAAATGGACAACTATAGTCCCCTTTAGACAAAATAATTAATAATTCCATCCAGGAGTCTCTGTATATACGGGATCCCACTAAAATTAATCACTCTATTCCGACTAGTCCTCTGCAGCAATCACTCTTTAACGTCCAGCGTTAAGCTCTTATGTCACAACCTACTGCAAGGTACACATATTATATAACATGTTATGAAAGATGAATGTGGCAATCAATGTCTAAAAACTACTTAAAATACCTCAGACACAAATGGAGTCTTTATGTCACTTTATGGGCCAAGAGGAAACCCAGTTTTCTGAGAAAGTACATCTCGACTTAGATTTGGGAAGGTGAAAGGGTGTAAGAACAAGGAGTAGGAATTCAGATCTGCAAAAGTCTCCTTGGTTCCTTATTTATGAGGTAGGGAAGCCTCATGCTAAGATATCTGAGTACAGATCAAGCAGTTCTATTCAAAATCTTAAAAGATCTACGCTGATGTCCATGCCATCTCTTGCTGTTTCATATTACATTGAAGAGATGGTGGTGGGTGACCAGACTCCTGTGGCAAGTGCAGAGACTGCTTCCAGTTTTCTGCAGGATGGTTACATTTACTCCACTCTGAACGAAGCGTAACATGAACTGGGTGGACACAAGCTTTTTTGAACCAGCTGTCTGATGAAGCAATGATCAGTGCAAAGGTATATACCAGTAACAGTATGGGCCCAGTACGTATACATTCTTTTCTTAAATCTTTATCTACTTACTAATTATTTGACTTAATAGGAAAATACGCTTGCAAATGTATGCAGTGCTCATATTTTAAAAAATAATAGCATTACTGTAAGCTGTAGACAAAATAGAATTTGGCAACCAAGCTATTAACTCAATATCTCAGACTGTTTCCTCTGAGCAAACCATAAAATCAGAAAATACATTAACAGAACTAAGTAAAACTGGATTTATTCCACTTAATACCTTTCTACTTTTATGACCCAATGACGCTATGATAAAGGACAGAAAATTGGTGAGTGATGAGAAACCTTTTACAGAATTCATATGAAGCACGACTTCTTTCTAGAAATTAGAGAATTCTTTAAAGTACATTTAGTCAGTTTCTTGGAATATGGATATAGAGTTCATCCATCTTATATACAATTGCAAAGCTTGCTTACTGAGATTAAGTTCTGAATCTTCATAATCGCTGTCAATCACAGAATGAGTCAATGCAGGAACACAGACCAATGAAAGAATCAAAGTAATTCTTCTTCAGTTGTTGGAAAATGAAACATTAAGCATTTAGTCCAGGACTAAAAACATTTTGAGGCATCTTAGATCACTCTGCATCATTACAGTTGCGTTTCAGCCCTTGCCACAATGAATCTTTAGAAATGAAATAGCTCAAACCTTGTCAATCTCATGTTTTATTGCTAGAAAGTATGTTTTAAGTTAATCTTCCTAAATGTTCCTCTGAAGTCTATCGTATTCTGCAGTAAATAGTAGTTGTGCTTTTGGGTGTTACCTACCCATTTTACTTGACTAGCATATGTCTTACTGGCTGATACTACACTAATGTGTAAATTACTGCAAGATACTTTGAACCAACTTTGCACAACAAAAAAAAATAATTCAGATTTTCTTATATAGATGAGATTTTAATCATCTTTTGGAAAATCAAAAACTCTCAAAGGATTTAAACATGTTTTATTTTAGAGACCTTACTAAAGGTATACTATTACAGTTGTTCACTTTTAAGTGAAAATTGGATTAAAAGTCACAGGATGTAAAGTTGGAAAAGACCATAATGATCATATATATAAAGAAAGTCAGTACAAAGCAGAGCTATATTCAGTCATTAATTCCCTGAGTTAACTTATGAGAAGATAAATTTCCACCTGGGTATCAACTCTGTTTATATGAAGATGGACAGGTATTTCATACTATCTTTGGCAATGCTTCTGATGTGTAAAATAAAAATGTGGGAAGGGGGCTGAACCATATGAAGCCTGTATCCAGGATTGATGGATACTGCAAAATATCTCTCTTGCAGGGTGATGGATAGTCCACGTTTTGGCAGTGGTAGAATACGCAACATCACAAAGTATCCTGGGAAGATCAACTTTCAATGTCTCCTAACATCTCTGCTGCTCTTTACTTAGTGGTATGGCATCTGAGTCCTAAATTTACCCTTTTTAAACAGAAATACCTGCTCCATTGCAATATTCCTCCTCTTTTCCTTCCCCTGTGTAAGGCTTAACAGGAATTTAACTGATCAAGTCAGTAATTAATTAAATAAATAAAAAACATAACCCCTAAGGTTTGATCTGAGAGCGGAAATTGCTCTGACCGCTCAGTGACACAGAATGTGATTACTGAAAGATTAACAATGGGAAAGACAGCTGAAGAAACCACCCAAATAGATAGTCACAAGATGCATTTCCACTCTGTTAGACCAAGAGCCATCCAGCTGGATTTTAACAGATGGTCTCAGTCTCTTGTAAAATATTAAAGTACTCCTTAATTCTAGAATAGGATTTGTACTGAAGAAAGAGCTTCAATTTATTGTATTTTTACTGCTGACAGCAATAGTTCATTGAAGTGGCAATGAAAGCACAGGGAGACACTGGGGTTACTCTGTCTCTCTGGCTAGGTGACCACAGAGGCTAGGAAGTCACCACTATTGTAATGCAGATGACAGTGAAACAAGGCACACACTGCAGCTGAATTAATTGAAAGAAACGAGCTGCACATCCAAACAGAATTTCAGCTTTAAAAATAAAACTTGGCATAATGATTGACATCTCAGGCTTATGAGAGATCTACACTCAACTGAATAATTAATCTGTGCTGAACGAAAGTGCATAATGTTAAAACAATCAGAAATATTTTTATGGAATTGCCAGAGTTTGCTTTTTTCTTTTTCATTCAATTTTTAAGGGCAGGGAAGAGAGAGGAAGGGGTTACAGTAGGTTTAAATAAGGAGGTATTATTCTCCTCTTTATTTTCTCTTCTTTAGAACTTTTCAAATTAAATGACTGTAATGAATTAGATGTGCAGTCCACTTAAAGACATGACCTGAGACTGTTAACTGTACGCCTGTTTTATGAAGAATAAGTTTACTAACTTCATGTAAATTATTCTTTGTGTCAGCCTAGCAGAACACAGAATTGCCCCAAATTATGTTAAAATAAGGTGACTGAGTTTTCAATAATGACCTCTTTTCAGTGTTTTGTTCTTAATACTATACAACCCAACAGTCAAAAATATCCATAATACATATTATTATGATTACTGAGATTTGAATATTTATTAGAGAAAAACAAAGAATTAACAAGATCTTACGATTAGACTATTTTTTCAAGATACTCTAATATTTCATTTAAAGAAAGATTTATTAAAAAAAGTAAAGTAATATTCTTCTTGAAAAGCCATAGAGCATCTCTCTGTTCCACTTGCAAACAGCTAGCTTTGTCATCTTTGAAACACTAAAGCCCCTTAATCTTGGACGGGTGACTATTGGACACGGTCAGTTCAGTCGGTATGTCTATTTTGGCAACAAATGTGATGAATTTCCATTTGTCTTTTTCTGTAAGGCACACAATGCCTCATAGTGGTTTTTTTTCACTCTCACTTCCTATTATTTCCTATTAGTAAAATCTTGAGTGCCCATAGAGACACAAGAAGCTCACATAGGTATATTGGTTGCAAAGATTCATTTCATCATATATGGTGATACAAAACTGAGTCGAGTACAGAAGTCTCTAGTTCAGAAATATGTATATGTTAAAAAAAACCCACCCTGTTACACTTAAAGTAACTGCACCCTGAATTTTGAATAAAATTCTGTCAGTCTGGATTTCCTGACATAAACCATAAAAACATCCTACATATTTTTTCCATCAAATGTTATATCATTTAAGGCATTAATTCCAATAAAGAAATCTATGCAAAGATATGTTTTTAACTAAAAAGGATTAACCGAAACAATATAATAGAATTTAGCCAATGCACTGCATCTGAAGTTTGTAGTCTTGTAATTTGAATTTCAGTTCTTCATCCACAGTTGGTTAGAACCAGGGGATTACAAGATATTGTTATTATAGTCGGATGTTATAGCCTGAGGGAAGAAATGTTAGTGTACAAACAGAGAATGATACTTTCAGCTGGTTACTTGAGAAGCAGGAATTTGCCACAAACAGAGCTTCACTAATCACAGGATAGGTTGGAAAGGACCTCTGTACATCATCTAGAATAGCCTTCTGTGCAAAGCAAGGCCAGAGAAGACTATTCTAGATCATGTCAGGCTGAGCCCTGATGACCTTCAGGGATAGAGACTCCAAAGACTTTCTGGGCAACGTAGTCTATTCACTAGTTTCTACTTACTGTTTTCTTAGTACCACCATAGGTAAACAGTGGTTTAGCAGCAGTCAGTACAAATTATTTTATCCCATAATTACTTTGTGAAATTGTTTAACATATTTTATACCAATTACTTGGAACCCTCAGCTGCACAGCAGCTTACTTTATCTAATAAAATTATTTTCACTGCTATTTGCCATTTTTACTTACCTTGACTCAAATGTGACAGTAAATGCTTTAGGACAAGACCAAAGCCCTGTTCTAAAAGCTGATAATATACAGATAGAATCATATTTCAGATTTTCATTAACTGAAGTATATTTATAGTTCTTCTGAAGGCTTGTAACAATAAGAACAAATATTGTAAAATGTAAGGCCAAACCAAAATTTTTTGTAATTATATGTATTACAAACAAACCTAGAAAAATATTTTGATGCAAGTATACAACTCCCTTAACTCATCAGATTTTAGAAATTAACAGGAAAGACTGAAAAGAATACAAACACTATATACCTAATAGCCCAATTATACCAGATGAAGTATTTGAGCAAAAAAACTAGACTTAAATGCCAGTAAAATAAATAATCAGAAATTCCCGTAGGACTAATTCTGTCTGATTACTAGTCATTTGCAAACAAAACAATTAAATTGTATTTTTTAATCCTATCCATGCTGGGATGATCGATAGTGTTATAAACGTTCAGAGCTTTCAGAACAGCTCAGAAAAAAAAAAATTGCTTTGCATAATTATACATATATGTTTTAATGGAACCACATTGATGCTGCATTCAATCATTTACCTACATTTATGTTCCTCCACAATGTCTACCTATAGATTCTACGCTCAGTGTTGTTCTGAATGAGTCCTCTTACAGTATTATCTGGGTTTTTTAATGAACTTCTGTTGCTTAGTTGAAATAGTATGAATAAAATTGTATACATTTTCATCTCCTTTTATAAATGAAAAAAATCAGTAGATACTCTATAAATAATAACTTCTTATTAAGAAGAGTTTAGGATAAAGGGCACAACAGCTAATCACTTTTGATGAATCAGAAATGGGATATGAATAGATAGCTGACATCAATACATTGAAGCCAAGAGCTGTAGAAGAGGAAAAAAACCCCACATCAATAGTCTTACCCATGAAAACTATACAATGATAGTGATACTGGTCTTTTGTGATGGGAAACTGAGGAAGCTGTATAACTAAAATTTGCTAGCTGGAATTTAAAAATTTCAGTCCAGTCCACTTCAAAGTTCACACTTTAGAGGGCACTAGTTCTAAACATAGTTTCACAATGTTAAAAAACATTTATGAAAATCAATTATAAAAAACAATCAAATGAAGACCTATAAGAATCTATGTAATATTTACTTAAAAAAAAATTCCAACAGAAAAAATGTATGCATATTAAATGCTTAACGGATTTCCCAGGACTTAAATCTAGCTGACAGTTGTAGCCACTTGAATCTTTTAAAGAATTATTTAGTCACAACAAACAAGTGTTCTTGGAAAAAATAAAAAAGACAAATATTTAACATATTTTTATTTCCAGAAAAGCATTTCTCACACTTTGTCTGCAGATGGCAGCAAATATTCACTGACCAGGAGAACTTCCATTGAGATTCATTAAACTACATGTAGTACAGCTTACTTTTGGGAAAATCAATTTAACTGTCATACATTTTAAAGGAAATTATAATAACATTAAATAATGTTTCAAATGCACATCATAAAGCATTAATTTATGTTATTTAATATGCATTCTTATAATAAATAAAGCAGAGCAAAATAAGTAAACATCATAATGTAGAAGGAAATACATGTAGCTATGTGACTTTGCAGGAGTGAATTAGGTAGGCCATAACAGGAAGAGAGTAACTGAAAACACTGTATTGAAGTTACTAATCAGCTGCTCAAATTTATTGTGTCACATGTGTCAGTATTTCTTATCTCCGTCATTTATATTATTCCCCATACTTAGAAATCCCCCTTGGTCATAAACTCATTCTAATAGACACCATGTGAAAATAACAAAAAACCCTACTATATGACACATTCATATTTATGAATTGGTTGAGTCACTTCTTAAAAAGGATATTTTTTTCCTTAAGCAGAGGTTGGATTTTAGTACATCTTCCAAAAATGTAGGTATAATTTTTAAGGCAAATTCTGAAGAGTCTACGAATATAGAGCTTCAGTGAGAGTTACCATTTCTCTGTCAGATAATAAGCAGAGTTAATCACTGTCATTATTCTCTTTTTGCTATGACTGATCAGCTGAAGTTCACAAATGTGTTTTGAAAAGAAAATATTTAGTTTAGGTATAACACTAGCCTCAGATTTTTGTGACTGTTGAAAAAAAAAAGTTGGATTTTCATATACATAAGTTACATAAGTGAAGACTTTTTTTTTTTTTACTGTATATACATTAGAACTGGAGTGGGAAGAAACCTCCCTAGCACACAGATCACAGAGTCACAGAATATTAGGAGTTGGAAGGGACCTCGAAAGATCATCCAGTCCAACCCCCCTGACACAGCAGGATCACCTAGACTAGGTCACACAGGAATCTGCCCAGGCAGGTTTTGAACGTCTTCAGAGAAGGAGACTCCACAACCACTCTGGGCAGCCTGTTCCAGTGCTCTGTCACCCTTATAGTAAAAATGTTTTTCCTCAAAAAAACCCAGATTTTTGACTGGCACTTGATACTTTCAGAACTTTCCATCAGTCAGTTGGTTTATTTTAAAATCTCTTTGGTGGGTGAAACCCAGCTAAAACAATGAGTTCTGTTTTACTAAAATTGAGGATAAATAATTCTTATGGTACATCATGGCACAAAATTCATAGTGGATTGCCTTTATGTAAATGACTGTCAAAATCTTTAATTTACCTCAGTCACCTTTCTCCCTTTTCATTTAGAATACCTGTTTTCTTGTAGGAGTATTCTTCTAAAAAAGCTTGGATTATCTAATCTGATCAAATGAAAGACTTTTAGCAGTATTCTAGTAGTTTGCATATCTTTAAATTGCATTCATTCCTTTCAGAACAATTTATTCCTTCTTATTTGTTGATACAAAAAAGATTGCTTCAACTTAAATTTCTTTATAAATTTCCGGGATCTTTAAATGTAAACATCCCAGAGTTTTTGAGTTCCTACAAAAAAAAACCAACCACAAACAAACAACAAAAAACACACCCCAAAAAAAGAAAAATTATTCCAAATGGTATGACATTAATCTACGTAATCTTTTCTGCTTTCTCAGTCCTCTGAATATTGTTTATGCTGAACCTTAGTTGATATTGCCAGTTCCATTGCAGGAACACGCAGTCAAAAGTTCGTACAAGATTGATTTCCATGTGGCAGTCATTCTGATTTCAGTTTTAATTTTCTTTTAAAAACTATTTATGTCTGGTGTGATACTTTATATATAGTTAATAAATAACACTGTTTCCCTATGGATTTTTTGCAACATTGATTTATAATAAATTCTAAGGGGAAAAAATGACTGGCAAATATTACTGTCTAATAATGAGCATAGTGAAACTGAGTACAGACAATTAGAATATCATTGCCTGAACAGCTGTACATACTAATAGTACAATTCTAAGCAAATAAAATAATTCCCTTGGATAGCTGCCAGCTAATCCTGGAAATACTTTGACTTCCTACATCTTTCCTTTTTGAATTAAAAGTTCCCTGGTTGTCAACACAATTTCACCTCTGACCACACCTATGTTTGCCCAAGCTTGAGCATCTTGACATCTCTCTCAGCTAGTTCCAATTTGTATCCAGTAGTAGGTATTCCTCTTGTTAGATGTGCTGACCTGACTTAATATAGAGAAGGAGGCTGTCTTCAAGGAACTCCTTTCTGGAATATTTACACTTGTCAAGAAAACACCTTACGTAGCAACTTATTTTAAATCATTATTATAGGGCTCTTAAAGAAATGTGTGTGTGTGTATGAAGGGAAAACAAACATATTAAGAGAGTTTCATAAGGGATCCTCTTGAGACTAACCTTCAACTATCGATGATGTTGTTTAGAAGGAGATACTTCTCTAGAAATCAGATGATCAAGGTGATTAATTACCTGATTTGAATGGTCCAAGAAGGGAGTCTTTGTCATGTAGAAGGAGCTTAGCTTACTCAAGCTGAAGTTAGTTTTTGTGCTATCTGCCACTACATTTTTCCACAATGTAACACTTGAGGATGCTTAGCCTATAGTGAAAAATCCTACATCTTTTACTAATCTACCCAATGGGTAATCAGGACTGTTTGAAAGGCAATAGGTTAGAGAATTCCAAGTGTTAAATTTAAAAACTATTCAGCTACCTAAATAATAAAAATATACATAAAGAAATACAGTAAAAAAACCCATACGCAATTTTCGGATTTTTGCTATCTGCATATGAATGAGCCTTCGCATTATTCAAAGCTGGCTCTTATATACATTCGATCTGTGACATTTTTTATCTCACATAACAAGAATACTTTAAAGAATATATACCTTTCTTGTTAGCAGCCCTTAAAATTCAGCTTTTTAATACTGTCAGAAATGTATGAAGCAAGTGAACTTCACTTACGGCAATTTTTTTTTTTTCTAAATAATATTACAGAAATCAGTAAAGGAAATGCATTTATTCACTTGCCTACAAGGATCCTTGAGCTTTTTTTTTTTTCCCACTTGGAGAATTTTAAATTTTATTAGATTTGCAGCTGTTCTGTTTTCTAATTGCTGCACGTATATCCAAAGACTAGGTTCAGATATTAGAAAATAAAATGAAATTAATTTATCATAGGAGCTTCCTGTTCTCCTGCAGTGATCTGTAGAACCTATACATCAGGCAGGTTGTCTTCAGTCTTGGACCCAAAGACAATGACTCTGAAATACAGGGAACAAAAATGTTGGCATTCAGTTTTCCTGTATGAAAGGAGGAACTTTTTGTCATGTTTTTGTACTTAAACATTTTCAATGCAGACCAATCTTTATAAGATTTACTTATACACTAAAAGTGTTTGATACATATTGACTTTTTCCTATGGATTTTACTATATAGCATTTTAAGTTACAGAAAAGGTTTGGCAATAAACAAGCCCAATATCAGCATTCTGAAGTTTTTAAAGTATAGTTTAAAATATAAATAGTAAAACTTAAAGTGATACAAAGAATACACATACTTTAAATTTACTTGTCTAGTGTACCTAAAGGTTTGTGTTACAGCAAAATAGGAAAATAGCATGCTGGGAGCCAAAAATAGCAATGGATGAACAAGGAGATCCTGGGCAAACTCAGTCACAAAAAGGATCCTTAAAGTCCCTTCCAACTGAAACCATTATATCATTCTATGATTCTGTGAATGTAATACCAGTGATGGACAGAGCCTCAGAAAAAGGAGAAGGAAAAAGGATCACTACAATCAGATAACTGCAGTCACACCAATCAATATAGCAGATGTTCATAACAGAAGATTCTTATAATTAGTCTCAATTGCACAAACATAGGTGTCTGTGCCCATGTAGAATATGTGATATGTTTATATTGTTAAATAAAAAAGTGTGAGTGAATGAGCTCAAACAATGTTCCCTGATGATCCACACTCCTTAATTGTATGTTCACGCTCTTTTTTTTTGTAACTGCTCCCACTATCTGCCTCCAAAACAAATCTGTTATGAAAGGAGGAAAATAAAATAAAATAAAATATAAAATAT